>NW_025884131.1:0-7418 GCF_002878395.1 Capsicum annuum
TTCTATCTTACTTATTGAAAATATAGTTATTTCCTTTTTATTTATTGAAAATACGATCAATTCTATTGTATCTTCAGTATTTTTTATATTTTCTAATTTTTGTGTAATTTTTTCACTTCCTTCTATCCAATCAGTTTTCTTTCTTATTTTATTAGTAACTCTTTTTGCTCTTACTTTCTGTTTACATGGTGTTGTAAATTACCAATCCGTTCTAGTTATTATATGTGGGTATAATTTATCTAAAAATGACATTTCTAAAAGTATATCTTTTGATGTTAGCTCATAGTTATAGATTTCTTCTATTGTTAATATTTCATCCTATACTTGTGTTTTTACATTCTTAGCTTTATAAGTTATTAAGCTTCTTCGTTATTAAATTCTTTAACTATTATTGGTGTTTTTAATATATCTCATTTACTTTTTGGTAAACAATTATATCTACATAAATTAGCTTCTGCTCCTGTATATATCATAGACGTATAATATCTACAGTAATACCCTTCTACTACTATCTTCATTAATACATATATTTTCATATCACGTTAAAGCTCTTCTTAAGAATAATTTCTCTCTATTATATGTTATAGATAATTGTGTATGTTCTATATTATATGGTTTTACTTGTTCTAACCATTTTATTCCTAATATTATGTCTGTCTTTTGCATTTCTTCCTTTATTTCAAATTCTATTTTTATTTTTCTAACTCCTATTGTTATTTTTTTCTGCTATATTTTTGGTGTTTATTAAGCTTCATGGTAGATCTGGACATATATTATTGTCAGATTTTATTTCCTCATTTTTATTAGATGTCTTGCTATTTAATTTTCTTCTTGTCCTGTATTTAAGAGTATTAAATATTATTTTTCATTTATTGTTCCTGTTATGTAATATTGGTTTAAATTAGTTATTGAACTTGTTTCATAACTTGTTCTTTTGATAAACTTGATGATTCTGGTTTTTCCTAAGCTATTCTTTTTGTTGTGTTTATTCTATCATTTATTATTTCTAAATTTTCTTCTATATCTATGTCTCTATAACTATACTCATTATTGTCAATTGTTTTTACAAATTGTTCGAAAGGACTTTCTATTTATATTTTGTTAATTTTATTTTTTCCCGTTATTTTATGTTTTGTTGTTAATACATATAGATTTTTACATCTTGCTGTAAATATTTTACTTCTTGGGGTTAGTTCTATTCTTGATATTTTCTAATATAATACTAATGATTTATCTATATTTTTATCTGTTATTACTACTGAATAATTTGCACTTATTATAAATTTAAATTTTTGATATATTAAATTTCCTTTTATGGCAGTTATTATACTTTTTTCTATAGGTTTTATAATTCTATCATTTGCTAGGTATAATTCTATTGGTATATCTATTCCTTCTCTGAAACATGCTTTTATTAATATCTCTGTACCTCCTAGGCATACGTATTTTATTGGGTCTCTAATTTTTATATCGCTTATTTCTTTATTAATTATCCTTTTTGTTACTAGTGATATACTAGCTTTACCTTTTGCATATCTACAGTCTATTACATGTTCTTTTTGGCTTACTACGTAGTATTCTTCTTTTCTTTTACTATTTATGTTTTTTATTGTTGGTATTTTAAATATTTTTCTACACTTAAATCTAATTTTTCTTTTATTTTATTAAATATGTGACTATCAAATATTATTTTTTGATCTGTTCCTTCTTCACTTAAATATTCTTCCTTTGTTATTATTTTTATATCTTTTTCAGTCATTTAATTTATCTGATTCACTATCTATTTCATTATCTGTTTCATTCTCTGAAATTTCATATATACTGTCTTCACTTTCTAATTCGTAATCTATATAATCTATCTGCATATATTTTGTATTTTCTATTTTTATTTCTGATATTTGTTTATTTTTTGGATTTTTAGGTAATTTACAATCTCTAGCTAAATGTCCTAATTTTCCGCAATCATAACAAGTACATTCTTTTATAGATTTCTTTTTCCTATATGGTCTTTTATGTTTATAATTTTTTACATAATATCTTTTTCTTGGTTTCTTATATTTATATTTTGATTTTTTGTATTTCTTATATTTCTTATGTCTTTTTCTTTTCTTATAATATCTTTCTTCGCATCCAAATTGAAGTGTTATTTTATCTTTCCAACATGCTAAATTTCTTATTAATGTTTTTTCCATTTTTATTTTTTCTCTATATTTTTCACATAGGTTTCTATACCATTGTTGTAAAAATTTTATTCTTGCTCCTAAAGTATCTACTATTTTTGATTCATCCCAACTTTTTATTATTTTTGAACTAAATGGTTTAGGTAATTTATTAAAATATAATTTTCTTATTTCTTTACTTTCTTCTGTATTATATGTTCCTTTATAATTATATTCTTTAAATGCGCAAGTATACTCATCTATGTAACACATATTACATATTGCTAATTTTAACATTAAATTCCTATTTGTATCTTTCTTTTCATTTTGTTCTTTTTCTGTTGTTGTCATGCTGCTAAATTTGTCTTTTATAGCTATTTTATATTTTTTTAATAATTCTATAGGTGTTAATTTAGTTGTAGTTGTTGGTGATGTTCCTTCTGTAGATTTATCAGTTCTTAATACCTTCTTGCTATTTTTTGTTAAATTTGAAAACCATAATTTCACTGTTTCTATTAGTGTTCTTTCTATATATTCTGGTGCATCTGTTACGTTTATATTATTATCTAATAATTATTTTGTCATATATCCCATCCGTGATTGTAGTGTTTTTTCTGTATCTATTACACAATCTAAGTCTAAAAAGTTATAATTTTTATTAACTATTTGTTTTGGTGTCCATTTGTCATATTCATCTTTTAGATTATATCTTTTAAATTTATTCTTATAATATGTAGGTTTTCTTATTTCTGATGTTCTAGGTATTATATTTTCATCTTCTTTTTTATCAAGAGTATTTATTTCTGCATTTCTATTTTCTAAGTTTTCTTCATTAATTACTTCTTGTTTTTCATTGATTTCTAAATTTTTTGTATTTTTTAAAATTTCTGTATATGTTTCACTATCTTCCGAATCATAATTATCTGTTTTTTCAACATCTATTGTATTTATTTCTAATTTTTCTTTAAATTGATTTATCTCGTTTAATAATTTTTGTTCCTTATCTTTTTCTTCTTTTTCTTTCTGTCCTTTTTCATACAAATCTTTTAGCATTTGTAGTTCTTTTACTAATTCAGCAATCCTACTATTTTTAGTTTCTTCTATTTTTCTCTCTTCTGTAGTTTGTTGTTTTATTTTTTCTATTTTCTATTTTCTTTCTATTTCTTCATTTTTTTTTCTATTCTTATCATAGCTGTAAATTTATCTTCTAATTTTAATTTTTTTTCTAACATTAAATATAAATGTTCACCTATTTTCTTATATCTTCTTCCTAGATTAGAAAATACTATTTTTATTTTTAATCATTCATAGTTTTCATATATTTTTTCATCTATTATTAATTCTTCTTTGTTCATTTTTTATTTAATTGTTAATAGATCATGTTGGTATGTATATTCTAGACTATCTATTGCCGATTCTAAATTTGATATTTCTTCTTTTTATGTATTTGTTGAGTTTTTACTAACTCCGGCAATTATGTTATATTGTAGTCTTTCTATTCTTATTTTTAATTTTTTACGTTTTTCTAGATATTATTTGCTTTAATTATTTATATTTAGGTAATTTTTGTACTTTATTCATCTAAATAATATTTTGGGGAATATCTAAATTTAGTTTTATCAAATAAGTCAGTCATAATTAATAAATTCAAATAAATCCAAATATATATTACTTCCGTAACTTTAAACAGCATAGGTTCTAATACCAAAGAATAAAAAACTTTAAAATAGGAGATTTTGTTACAATCAACGGATAAGTAATTTAGTATTGAGTTGATATCTCTTTTTTACTTTTTCCATAAAAAAACGTTTCCTTTCCTTTTAATCATTTAAATTACCTTTTGTTTTACCTACTTTTCTCACCTTTTCTCTCTTTCTGACGACTCACCTTCTCTCCTCTCTCTTTCTTCTATTCTTCTTTTTTCTCTTTTTTCAAGTTCAAAGACTCAAAGAGTTAACATCAAAATTTAAATATTGTTAATAATATTTTTACTTTATTGATAATTTCACTTCGAAGAGAACACAGTTCATGTTTTAAATTTGAAAAATATATTTTGAAGCAGCTAAAAGATATTTGGAATCATTGATCAAGCATTCATATTTCATGAATCGGGTCACATTATTCTAACTTTTTACATTATTTTTGTATTTTATATTGGATATTTTTTTTATTTGATAGTGTAGATTATGTTTAAACTATTTGTTAGAATTTAATATGTCAACTAGAAAACATGAATGCAGTTATTCAAAACTTGTAAAAAAAAAAAAGAGTTGATAATTTGATAAAATCTCAAAACGGAGCTCTTGATAATTTTTTGACAAATAATATTAGTTTTAAATCAAAAAAATTAGAAAAATGTTCTTTAGATGAACAAGTCACTAATTTAGTTGAGTTAGATGATGATATGATCCACAAAGAAGAGGAGGAAACTAATGAAATGTCAGATACAAATTCTCAAAAAAATCAAGACCTTATAAATGAATCAAATAATTATACTCTTAAAAATATATATGATCCTAGTCAATGGAATAATATTGATACAAAGTTAAGAGATCTATTAGTAGGAAATGAACCAATTGGAATTATTGACATAGATTTTTCAAAGGATGAATTTTTCAGGCATTTTTCTACCACACATTATTTTCAAAAATTTGCAAATGGAGAAAAACATCAGAGAAGATGCTTAGTTTATTCCAAAGATTTAAATAAAGTATTTTGTTTTTGTTGCAAGTTGTTTAAAGCAGTACTTTTAATGCTAAGAACAATAAATTTGCTTGTGAAGGTAGTAGAGATTGGAAAAATCTTAATGCTAAACTTAGATCTCACGAAACATCTAGCCGACATATTATCAATATGAACTTGTGGATTGATTTAGAAATTAGATTGCGTAACAATAGAGCAATCGATAAAAATGTTCAAGATCAAATTAATAGAGAAAAAGAACATTGAAAAAATGTATTGTCAAGAATTATTTCCTTCATGAAAACTCTTGAAAAAAATAATTTGGCATTTAGAGGAAAAAATAAAAAATATATCAAGAAAATAATGGAACTTCTTAAGCCTTATTGAAATGATTGCAGAATTTGATCCAATCATGCAAGAGCATATTCAGAGAATTAAACATGATGAAATTCATAATCATTATCTTGGACATAATATTCAAAATGAATTAATAAGTTTGTTGGCAAGTGAAGTTAGGAATAAAATTATTGAAAAAATTGTAGAAACAAAGTATTTCTCTATAATACTTGATTGTACTTCGAATACAAGTCATCAAGATCAAATGTCTTTTATATTACAGAGCGTCGATATTTCAGTAACTCCAATAAAAATTACTGATTTTTTAGAGTTCTTAAAAGTGGATGATACAAGTGGACAAGGTCTTTTTGAAGTTATTATAAATGAAATAAAATGTATTAGACTTGACATTGATAATCAATCTAAGAGGACACGGATAAGATAATGGATCTAATATGAAGAAAAAACATCAAGGACTGCAAAAAGGACTTTTCGATATAAATTCTAGATCATTTTATATACCATGTGATTGTCATAATTTAAATTTAGTACTTTGTGATATGGCTAATTCTTGTACGAAAGTTGTATCATTATTTGAAGTGGTACAATATATATATTCACTATTTTATTCTTCCACTAAACGATGAAAACTTTTGAAATATTATGTACCTAGTTTAACTCTTAAATCATTGTCGTATTAAAAATATTAAAGCAATAAGATTTCAAACTCCACAAATAAGAGATGCATTATTGAAATTAGTAGAAGTTAGTGATGATCCAAAGACTAAAAGTGAATCCAATTATTTAGTAATTTATGACCTTGAAAATTTTAAATTTTTACTATGTATAACTTTTTGCTATGATGTATTATTTGCTGTTAATTCAATTAGCAAAAATTTACAATCAAAATATATGTATATTGATGTTGTCATAGATCAATTAATAGGTTTAATTTCTTTTCTTACAAAATATAAAGTAGAAGGATTTATATCTTAATGACGTGAGGCAGGAAGATGAGGTGGTAGTAAGGTTGGATTCCCAAACGGTGTGTAAGAGGGATAGTTTCAAGTATCTGGGGTCCATGATTTAGGGGAATGGTGAGATTGACGAGGATGTCTCCCATCATATTGGAGCGGGATGGATGAAGTGGAAGCTCACCTCGGGGGTATTGTATGATAGGAAGGTGCCGCTCAAGCTTAAAGGAAAATTCTACAGGTTGGCGGTCCGGCCGACCATGTTGTATGGAGCAGAATGTTGGCCAGTCAAGAACTCTCACATTCAAAAATTAATAGTGGCGGAAATACGGATGTTGCGTTGGACGTGTAGGCTTAATAGGGGGTGATAGAGTTCGAAATGAGACTATTCGGGAAAAGGTTGGAGTGGCTTCAGTGGAGGAAAAAATGCGGGAAGTCCAATTGAGATGGTTCGGGCATGTGATGAGGAAGGGCATGAATGCCCCAATTCATAGGTGTGAGAAGCTTGGTTTGGATGGTTTCAGGTGGGTAGGGGTAGGCCAAAAAAATACTGGAGAGAGGTGATCAGGCGGGACATGGAGCAGTTACAGCTCACTGAGGACATGGCCCTAGATAGGAAGATCTGGAGGGCGCGGATTAGGATAGAAGGCTAGTGCCAGTTTGATTCGTTGGGGTAGGACATTACTTGGTAGATGTATTATTCTTGCTAGGACACTTTGTTGTATGCTTTACTACAAATGTGTTTACTATTCTTTGTTTATTATCCCTCATGGACGTCATATTTTTGTCTTGACATCTTGTTCTATGCTTTATTAAGTATTTGTCTATTATTCCTTGTCTTGAGCCGGGGGTCTATCGGAAACCGCCTTTCTACTTCTCTTGAAGTAGTGGTATGAACTGCGTACATCTTACTCCAGACCCCACTATGTGGGAATACACTGGGTTTTTTGTTGTTGTTGTTGTATAATTTTAGCAAAGGAAATTGCATTAGAGATGAATATAGAACCTCAATTTCGTAATAAACGTGTAATCTATTGAAAAAAATAATTTGATGAGGACATTGATAATGAAATCACAAGATCTCTTGAAGAATCTTTTAGAGTTGATTACTTCTTATACATAGTAGACCAAATCATTTTTTCACTTCAAACTAGATTTGAACAATTTGAAGCGTATGGAAATATTTTTGATTTTCTATTTAGTGGGAAGAAATTGAGATTTTTAGAAAATGAGAATTTAAAAAAATATTGTCTTAATCTTGAATGTT
>NW_025884132.1:0-2790 GCF_002878395.1 Capsicum annuum
CCCTTCTTTCCGAATCTCTTCACCCCTCTCATGGGTGAAATTTTCAGGTACACTAGGTCACCAACTTCAAACTCAAGGTCTCTCCTTCTAACATCCGCCTATGACTTCTGATGACTCTGCGCAGTTTTCAACCTTTCCCTAATCAACTTAACTTTTTCCATAGCCTCAAATACCGAATTAGGACCACTCACAGCCGCTTCACCCACCTCGAACCAACCTATGGGTGATCTTCACTTCCTCCCATATAAGGATTCAAATGGAGCCATGCCAATACTAGATTGGAAACTGTTATTGTAAGAAAAATCTATCAACGGTAAGTGATCATCCCAACTTCCCTTAAAGTCAAGTGCACAAGCTCTCAACATATCCTCTAAGGTCTGGATGGTCCGTTCAGCCTGACCATTGGTCTGAGGATGAAAAGCAGAACTCAAAAGCACTTGGGTACCAAGACCCTTCTAAAAAGTGTTCCAAAATTGCGAAGTGAACTGAGTACCTCTATCCGAAATGATAGACAAGGGAACTCGATGCAGTCTGACTAGCTCTTTGATATACAATCTAGCGTAATCCTCAGTAGTATAACAGGCAAGAAATGAGCAGACTTAGTCAACCTATCAACCACAACCCAAATGGAATCATGATGGCCTCGGGAAGGAGGTAAACCAATCACGAAGTCCATATTTATCTCTTCCCACTTCCAGGTGGGAATACTAAACTCTTGCATCATACTACCAGGCCTTTGGTGTTCAACCTTAACCTATTGGCATGTTGCACACTTAGCTACAAATGCTGCTATATCTTTCTTCATGGCACTCCACCAATAGATTTCTCGCAAGTCTCGGTACATCTTGGTGTCACCAGGATGAATAGAATATCGCGCCCCGTGTGCTTCAACCATAATCCTCTGTCTTAGATCATCAACATTTGGGATACACAATATACCCTGCAATCTCAACCCACCATCTCCTCCTTGGGAGAAAGCCTCTACTTTTTGGTCCTTGACTGACTCTTTTAGTCTGACCAAACTAGCATCTAAGTATTGCTTTTCCTTCACTTCTGAAACCAAGGAGGATTCGGAACTACTCTGAACCCCTATACTACCTTCAGCAGAGTCAAACAACCTAATCCCCAATCTAGCCAAACAATGTGCATCATGAGCCAACTCTTTCTTACCTTCTGCCACATGCGAAATAGTACCCATGGACACTCTACTTAGGGCATCTGCCATAACATTGGCCTTGCCCGGATGGTACAGCACACTCATATCATAGTTCATTAACAATTCTAACTATCATCTCTGCCTAAGATTCAATTCTCTCTGGGTAAACACATACTGCAGACTCTTATGATCAGTGAAAACATCAACATGGACACCATACAAATAGTGTCTCCAGATTTTAAAGCAAACACAACAGCAGCCAACTCAAGGTCATGGGTGGGGAAATTTTCCTCATGGGGTTTCAACTGTCTAGAAGCATAAGCTATCACCTTACCCTTCTGCATCAATACGCAACCCAACCCAACTCTCGAAGCATCACAGTACATCACAAAACCATCAACACCATCAGGGAAAGCCAAAACAGGGGCTGAAGTGAGTCAACACTTCAACTCCTGAAAACTCTTCTCATAAGATTCGGACCACAAGAACTTCACTTTCTTTTGGGTCAACCGAGTCATAGGAGACACTATAGAGGAGAAACCCTCAACAAAACGGCGGTAATAGCCAGCTAAACCCAAGAAACTTCGGATATCAGTCGGAGAAGTAGGTCTAGGCCAATTTCTAACAGGTTCAGTCATTTGGGGATCAACTTTAATACCCTCGGAAGAAATGATATGACCCAGAAAAGAAACTGACCTTAGCGAAAACTCACACTTACTGAACTTGGCAAACAACTTGTGATCTCTAAGGGTTTGTGAGACAGTTCGGAGATGATCATAATGTTCATCCTCACTGCGGGAGTACACCAGTATATCATCGATGAACACTATGACAAACATATCTAGATATGGTCTGAACACTTGATTCATGAGGTCTATAAAAGCCGCTGGGGCATTAGTTAATCTGAAAGACATAACAAGACACTTAAAATGGCCATAATAAGTTTGGAAAGCGGTTTTTAGGATGTCACACTCCCTAACTTTGAGTTGATGATAGTCGGAAAAAAGGTCAATCTTTGAGAAATAACTTGCACTTTGCAATTGGTCAAACAAATCATCTATTCTCGGAAAGGGGTACTTATTTTTTATGGTGACTTTATTCAGTTGGCAATAATCAATGCACATATGCAAAGAGTTATCTTTCTTTCTTACAAACAACACAGAAGCACCCCAAGGAGAAACACTAGGCCTTATAAAACCCTTATCTAGTAGATCTTTGAGTTGCTCTTTCAACTCCTTAAGTTTTGCAGGGACCATACGGTAAGGAGGAATAGAAATGGGTTGAGTATCGGGAAGAAGATCAATGCCAAACTCTATCTCTCTATCAGGAGGTATCCCTGGGAGATCATCCGGAAAGACATTAGAAAACTTATTGACGACGTTAACAGACTGAAGAGTTGGAGTCTCAGACTTAGTGTCTTTGACTCTAACCAAATGGTAAATACACCCCTTGGAAATAAGCTTTCTAGCTTTGAGGTAAGAGATTAAATGACTCTTGGGTGATACAGAATTCCTAGACCACTCAAATGCGGATGCACCCGAAAACTGAAACTTGACCACTTGGGTACGACAATCAATAGAGGCATAAGAAGAATACAGCCAGTCCATACCCAGAATCACATCAAAATCTACCAT
>NW_025884132.1:2890-4866 GCF_002878395.1 Capsicum annuum
CATTTGGTTAGAGTCAAAGACACTAAGTCTGAGACTCCAACCAAATGGTAAATACACCCCTTGGAAATAAGCTTTCTAGCTTTGAGGTAAGAGATTAAATGACTCTTGGGTGATACAGAATTCCTAGACCACTCAAATGCGGATGCACCCGAAAACTGAAACTTGACCACTTGGGTACGACAATCAATAGAGGCATAAGAAGAATACAGCCAGTCCATACCCAGAATCACATCAAAATCTACCATGTCTAACTCAATTAAATCAGCATACAAGACTCTATGAAAAATGGTAACAGGATATTTTTTATACACTTTCTGGGCAATAATCGAATCACCCACTGGGGTAGAAACTAGGATACGCTCAGGAATAATTTCAGGACTCATTTCAAAATTCACAGCAATCAATGGTGTAACATATAAGAAACTGGATCCAGGATCTAACAAAGCATACACATCAAACTGAAATATATGAAGCATAAGTAACAACATCGGGAGAGTCCTCCTATTCCTGGTGGGACGGTAAAGTATAGAATCTATTCTGGCGCTGCCTGCCAGCATTGCTAGAAGAGGTGCCCTAAGCTGGGGCTGGGCGAGTCGCTGGAAATGGAGCACAAATAGTCTGAGTATGGGTCTAAGGGCGATAGTCACGATGCCCTTGTCCATCCTGTGGATAATCTGTAACTCTGTGACCCATGTCACCACACCAGAAATAACCCCTCTTCTCACCCCAACATTCACCCGAATGAGCCCTACCACACTTAGGACACAGGGGACGATTTGGCTTACTGCCAGCACTGACTGGGACTTGGATGCATATGACCTGTTACCTTGTTCCTACCTATATCTAGGCACAGGAGCACTAGCAGATGAAGGTGCTAGCGTAGAAGAACAATCCTGATACTGAGGGCAACTCCCTCCGTGCGATCTAGTCTGACCCTGTCCGTGATGCTCGGACCTAGCTCTCTTATTCCCTCTCATTCTATCACTCTCCTTAATCTTGTCTACCTCAATCTGTTGGGCATGAGTCATCAGCCTATAAAGATTCATCTCAATATTCAGCATAGCAGACCTACACTCCTTAACCACATAACTACATACTCTAGTCACAAACTTACTCATACTAGCCCGATTATCAGCCACTAAGTCAGGAGCATACTTGGCCAACTAATTGAACTTTAGACAGTACTCCCTAACAGTCATAGAGCCCTGTCGCAGGTCCATAAACTCTTCCACCTTTGCCTCCCTCATCTCCAAAGGGAAAAACTTATCCAGGAATACATCCTGGAACTCTTACCAAGTTATAGAGACAACTCCCTCACCTCTAACTTTCCTTCAAGCAACAACCCAATCATAAGCAAGGTCTTTCAACCTATACGCATCCAACTTCACAGTATGTTCCTCAGATACATGCATCACCTGAGTAATCGTCCGCACCTCCTCTAAAAACAACCGTGGATCCTAATCAGACTTGGACCCATAAAATTTTGACAGATTCATCTGCATGAAGTCACGGATCCTGGCAGCAGCTGAAACACCTCCCTGCTGCTGTGGAGTCGAGGTCGGGTTGGCCTGAACATTTTCAGTAATAGCAGCGCCTGAAAGGCAGCCCAAAATTTAGTATGAGACACGTTTTCATTCAATAGGTCAGCAGGTTGAGGTTGCTGACCATTATTATTTTTTCTCGCTCGATGCGGAGGCATATTTTTTAAAGAGGAGAGCACGAATCAATAGCAGAGAGAGACACTTTAAGCATGATATACTTCAAAAATAAAGAATCACACTTTTTCCTAAAACCTCTTGTAGCCTCTTGCTCATAGATGTGGTACGCTACACATTGATGATCAAGACTCTACTTAACTCGGCTTGTCAGACTCCATAGGACACCTTTAAACCTTAGGCTCTGATACAAAGTTTGTAACACCCTAAAAACGGGTTTCGGAGCGTCACACGGTACTTGAGGCTATGAGTAGCCCCAAG
>NW_025884133.1:0-2995 GCF_002878395.1 Capsicum annuum
AATAAATGATAGAATAAGTACAACAAAAAGAATAGCTCATGAAAAACCAGAATCATCAAGCTCATCAAAAAGAACAAGTTATGAAACAACTTCAACAGTTAATTTAAATCAATATTATATAACAGGAACAATGAATGAAAAAGAATATTTAATACTCTTAAACACAGGACAAGAAGAAAATTATATAGCAAAATATCTATGAAGAAATAAAATCTAATAGTGATATATGCCCAGATCTACCAAGGAGTCTAATAAACATTAAAGATACGGTAGAAAAAGAAATAATAATAGGAGTCAAAAAAATAAAAATAGAATTTGAAATAAAAGAAGAAATGCAAAAAGAAGACATAATATTAGGAATACAATGGTTAGAACAAGTAAAACCATACAATATAGAACATACACAATTATCTATAACATGTAATAAAGTAAGATTATTCATAAAAAGAACTTTAACATGATATGAAAATATATGTACTTGCAAAAGTAATAGTAGAAGAATATTATAATAGGTATTATACACCTATGATAGATACAGGAACAGAAGCAAACTTATGTAGATACAACTGTTTACCAGAAAGTAAATGGGATAAATTAAAAACACGAATAGTAGTCAAAGGATTTAATAATGAAGGAAGTTTAATTACATATAAAGCTAAAAATGTAAAAATACAGATATGGGATAAAATAATAACAATAGAAGAAGTCTATAATTATGAACTAACATCAAAAGATATGCTTTTAGGAATGCTATTTTTAGATAAATTATACCCACATATAATAATTAAAACAGATTGGTAGTTTACAACACCATGTAAACAAAAGGTAAGAGCAAAAAGAGTTATTAATAAAATAAGAAAGAAAATTGATTGCATAGAAAGAAGTGAAAAAATTACACAAAAGTTAGAAAATATAAAAAATACAGAAGGCACAGTAGAACTAGTTGTATTTTTGATAAATAAAAAAAGAAATAACTATATTTTCAATAGATAAGATAGAAATAATAAAGAAAAAATTAAGACAATTATATAGTGAAGATCCATTAAAAGGATGGAAAAAACATAAAACTACTATAAAAATTGAATTAATAGATAAAAATAGCATAATAACTCAAAAACCATTAACATATAATTTTAACGATTTAAAAGAATTTAAAATGCATATAGATGAATTATTAGAAAAACAGTATATACAAAAAAGTAATAGTAAACACAATAGTCCAGCATTTATAGTAAATAAACATAGTGAACAAAAAAAAGGAAAAAGTAGAATGGTTATTGACTATAGAAATTTAAATGCAAAAACTATGACATATAATTATTCAATACCAAATAAAATACTAAAAATAAGACAAATACAAATATATAATTATTTTAGTAAATTTGATTGTAAATCAGGATTTTACCACTTAAAGTTAGATGAAAATTCTAAGGAATTAACCGCATTTACGATACCACAAGGATTTTATGAATGGAACGTATTACCATTTAGATATAAAAATGCACCAGGTAGATATTAACATTTTATGGATAGTTATTTTAAACAATTACGTAATTGTATAGTATACATAGATGATATATTGCTATATACAAAAACTAAAGAGGAACATTTAAAATTATTAGAACAATTTACAGATATAATAGAAAAATTGGGAATAAGTTTAAGTGAAAAGAAAGCCGAAATTATGAAAAATCAGATAGAGTTTTTAGGAATACGAATAGATAAAAGTGGAGTAAAAATACAACAACAAATAGTACAAAAAATAATAAATTCAAAAGAAGAATTAGATACAAAAAAAAAGAAATTACAATCATTTTTAGGATTAGTAAACCAAGTAAGAGAATATATACCAAAATTAACAGAAAACCTAAAGCCTTTACAGAAAAAATTAAAAAAGGACGTAGAATATAATTACAACGAAGAAGATAAAAAATAAGTCCAGAAAATAAAAATACTTTGTAAAGAATTACCAAAATTACAATTTTCAGACGAAAATAAAAAATTTACATATATAGTAGAAGCAGATGCAAGTGAATATGGTCATGGAGGAGCACTTAAATATAGGTACGAAAATGAAAAATTAGAACATCATTGCAGATACTACTCAGGTACGTTTAATGAAACACAAATAAAATAGGAAATAAATAGAAAAGAACTATGTTCATTATATAAATATTTATTAGCATTTGAACCATATGTTATATATAACAAATTTATTGTGAGAACAGATAATACCCAGGTTCGATGGTGGTTAACAAAGAAAATACAAAATTCAGTTACAACGAAAGAGATTCGGAGACTAGTATTAAATATATTAAATTTTACATTTACAATTGAAGTCATTAGTACTAACAAAAATGTTATTGTAGACTACATATCAAGACAAAGCTACACAGACTGATATAATAGAAGATGATGCTTTAGAAAAGATACTCAAAACCCTAACTAAGCTTTCAATGAAAGTGGACAGTATGGGTAATGAAATAGAAAATCTAAAGACTAATGAAGTTAAACTGAAGTCTAAAGCTATGAATCAGCTAACTCGGCAGTGTGCAGAGCTATGTAGATCGGAAGACATTAAAGTTTCAGAGCTAAAAGGAGACGTTGGGACACTCCATAAAACCCATAACGTTTATCAATCTACAATTGCAGGTACAAGCAAAGGAGTTAGTAGACAAAGATACCAGAATATGAACATGAATAAAATATTTGAAAAACCATTTATACCGAAAACACAAAAAGACCTCTTGTACATACCCCCACAAATTACCACATATCGAGATAGTTTAAACCAAGATAAAAAAGCTTATAACCATATAGCCCGAGGATATATAGAAAATATCTACAAAGTAAAACTTTTCTAAACCTTAACCCCAGAGTTACAAATATCCAAGAACCAAACACAAACTACATAACCCAAAAATTGCAAAGTTACAACAAGTTAATCGCACTACCCAAAACCAACCCAAGCTTAATAAAAATTTATTTCGAATAT
>NW_025884134.1:0-681 GCF_002878395.1 Capsicum annuum
CTTAGTCAGTTATTCATGTCCAGTCCCTCCAGATGGGAGTAGAGGTTAGCACCGAGTGAACCCAAGGATGGGAACTCACCCGCCAGTTTAGGGTGTGATTCTTAGTAGCAATCCTTGTGTTTCAGAACTACGTAGCCAGCGTAGGTTGAGACATCTTAACCCATCAGCTCAGGGTTGATGAGGTGGCTTAACCCATCAGTTTAGGGTTCCCACTATTCTCATTGAGTACCCACCAGATAAGGGTCACTCACAGCTGTCCTTACTAGTGGCGCGGTATTGACACCCCTCCAGTCGGGACAGAGATTGGACCCCAACTTAGCCATAACAGCATACATGGGGCATGTCGGTTAAACACTATTTTCCCACAGTTTCAGTATCAGTCTCAGTAAAATAACTCAGATAGTTCTTCAGATTTTAGTATATACAGGACTGTCAGATACAGTCATCCATGTTATCAGTTTGAGTATTAGTCAGGACAGTTATCAGTAAACCATGTATTAGCTTACAATTCATGCTATCATGTATTTATGGTCCCAGTTTCTATATATGTGTGTTTGCACTCCCACGTTCATATTAGTTAGTCAGTGTTGTTCATGTATGAAACCCTTTATGTTTAGCCTACCTTCCTCGTATACTCAGTACTCCAGTTGTACTGACGCATTTGTGCTATGGTGTAACATG
>NW_025884134.1:781-5886 GCF_002878395.1 Capsicum annuum
GTTCCCAGTTTCTATATATGTGTGTTTGCACTCCCACGTTCATATTAGTTAGTCAGTGTTGTTCATGTATGAAACCCTTTATGTTTAGCCTACCTTCCTCGTATACTCAGTACTCCAGTTGTACTGACGCATTTGTGCTATGGTGCTTTCTTTTCATGTTACACCATAGGTTCCGAGACACGAGCTCCATCCCAGCAGAAGCAGTAGCAATAGCATTTCAGTCGCAGAGACACAGTGAGTCCTCATTGATTCGAGGACATTATGATCTGATTCATTTATTTATTTCTTCATTTCAGTTTTATGGAGTTAGTTGGAGACATGTTCCTTCAACTCCTTATTCAGACAGTTTAGAGGATTTTGGATTTACTTTCAGATTTACGTCCAGATTTAGTTGTTTTGGGTATTTTTGCCCGCATGATTGTATTCAGTTGAACCTTATGGCCTTACAGTTCCATGTATTCCACATTATTATATCATGATTTGCAGTATATAGGTACATATATCAGTCATGGGTTAGCTTGTGGTCCCTCGGGGTCATGAGCACCGTGTAGCATTCCGATTCAGCAAATCGGGGTGTTATAAATTTTTTTCTCATGGAAGGAGTATAAAGTATATCTCTTAAAATTAGTACCCCTCCAGAAATAAATCTCAACTTGATATCTCTCATTCCAAGAACTTGAGTTGTGTGAGAATCTCTAAGCATGATGGTTTTGAGCTCCTCACAATTATATATTTTTAAACCAGTCTTTCACTAACAGACATGACGGTTTGCACCAGAGTCAGTCCACCATCCATCAACATTATCCCCCATGTTTATGTCTATTATCACCGTCATAAATGATTCTTCGATAACATTTGTCTGAGGTATAGACCCACGTTTCCAAGATTTACAAAATCGAGCAATGTATCCACTCTTGATACAGACAAAGCACGGTCCTTTTTCTTGTAAATGTTGATTTTTTTGCTTGATTTTTTCCACCATTATTGTCCTTGGGACGTCTACCATCATTTTTCTTGAATTTTTTATTCTTAGGCTTCAAAGTACTATTTTTGTTAGTTTCGGGGGTAGCATTATTTTAAAAAGTTAAATTTACCTTCGGTGATATGTTGTTCTCTTCTGTTTGCAAAAGTGCATCTTGGGCCCTTGCCTCTTCTTCCATACAGATTCTCGTTAGGAAAGTCTCAAGAGAAGTTTCCTTTTGCTTGTGGCGCATAAATTTTTGAATTTCCTTCCATGAAAGTGGAAGTATATCAATTATGCCACAAACAATAAAGTTATCTCCAATTTTGACTTCCTCGGACCTGAGCGCGCCAACAATCATTATGATATCTTAAGCTTGGTCTACCACTGATTTGTTGTCCACCATTTGGAAATGAGAAAATATGGCAACCGCATATTTTTTGCTCCCACCTCCTCAATGTCATACTTACTCTACAAAGCTTTTCAAATTTTCTTTGTACTATAGTAAGTTCTATCATAATAATCATAAAAATCATCAGATAGACAATTAAGTAAAAAATACCGACACTTGTAAGAGTCACCATCATATTTTTCAACTTTCTCTTATAGATAAATAAGTTCATCATCGGTCATGAAAGATTTATCTACTTTGTTTGGATTCTTCTCAGTTGATACATAAGAAACATTGAGAATACTCAAGTAGAAAAGAACTTGACCCTTTCACCTGTTGAAGTGAGTACCGTTGAACTGAAATGGCTTGTTAATAGCTCTCATCTTGACATCCACAGATTTTTCAGTTGTTGCCATTGAATCTCCTTAAAATTATTGGTGAAATTATAAAAAAATATTACAACTAAAAATTACAAGTGAAGAAAAACCAAAAGCTATCTTCTTCTTCTTCGGCTGAGGCACGGATATCTCGCTCTCTTTAAAGAGATTCAAAACCACTGCAGCAAATTATTTCACTGGTCCAACAGTAATCTTCTTAAATTGTCCCCTCTAGAATACAACAGTTTTCTCACAAAGAACAACTCTACAACTCTGGATAAGAATTGAGTTCAAAACCCCACAGAAAGAACACCTCTATTCAACTAATGAACTCTCTTTTTTACTATGTTTTGTGAACTCTATATTATCTTGTATTTCAAAATAATGAAATACCATATTTATTTATAAAAGAGAAAGTCTTCCATGCAATAAAAATGAATGAATGTGTTAGGATTTTTGCCCTGATTTTCTTATCAAATTTAAGTTTTACTTTTTCTTAGAAGGAAAATAAAGTAATACCATAATTACTTTTACTTTTCCTGAAAGGAAAATATAAAACTTTTTCATATTTGGCTAACCTCTTTCTAAGAGGAAAAGTTTTGGAACTCTATAAATATAAGACTATCCCTTCTCATATAATAACACAATAACATCCACAATTTAGTCATTTAAGAGTCTTGTTTAAGGTGAGATTTTCTCCCAACAGTTTCAATGTTTTCTTTAATATTAGTTTTCATGTGTAGGCCAATTGGGAAAAATATATCAATAATATTATGTTTTAGTATATTTTTATTTGACATTTGAATTATCACCATCTTGGTTTGCAAACTTTAAGCTTCCGGATGACGTCCTCTCGATTTCGAACTCAACAAGTGGTATCAGAGTGTACGGTTCAAAGGTCCAATGGTTTGTTGAAACAAGGTTGAAGACAAGTTCAAGGTGGTTCTAATCAATTTGAAACCAATTTGATGATAATGAAGATCTTTATCTAGCTACATGTGGAGAAAAGTTTAAAATAATTTTTCAACAATTCTACTGCTAATCCATCTTTAAAACCAAATCAATTTTTAACCCATGTTTATGGGCTCCAACTTTCAATCCCTACTTACTTTCAATGTTTGAGCTCCTTTCCAACTCGTGCATTAACTTTTAACGCATGAGCTCCTCTCTTAACCTGTGCTCACTTTCAATGCACAAGGCTCTACTTTCAACCCCATTCACTTATAACACAGGGCTCCAATAATATCAATTCATACTTTTATTTTTAATGCACCAATAATATCAATTCATACTTTTATTTTTAATGCATATGTCAATTTTTAACTTCTATCAACTTTTAATCATGGTAAGCAGCAGTGATATATGAAGATCGTGTGAAGAGGGAAGATCAAGATTATATTTTCAGAAAATCAAGTCAAAAAGAGGAGATTTGTTAGGGTTTTTGCACTGATTTTCTTATCATATTTAAGTTTTAGTTTTTCTTAGAAGGAAAATAAAGTAATACCATAATTACTTTTACTTTTCCTTAAAGGGAAACATAAAACTTTTCCATATTTGGCTAACCTCTTTCTAAGAGGAAAGATTTTGGAACTCTATAAACGGAAGACCCTCCCTTCTCATACAATAACACAATAACATCCACTATGTAACCATTTAAGAGTCTTGTTTAGGGGGAGATTTTCTCCCAACAGTTTTAATGTTTTCTTTAATATTAGTTTTCATGTGTAAGTCAATTGGCCAAACTATATCAATAATATTATGTTTTAGTATATTTTTATTTATCATATGAATTATTATCGTCTTGGTTTGCAAACTTTAAGCTTCTGTATGACACTCTCTCGATTTTGAACCCAACAAAATGATACTAGTACACAGGGAAGATCAACGGTCTTTAGGTTACAAGAGTTACAATACATATAAAGAATAGGATAATGGAGGAATAAAGAGAGGAAGTTCCATGAAATTTATATTCATATTCTACCACCACTAAGTATTGTGTTTAATGGCTTATAAACCACAAATGAAATATGAATTAGTGGTGGCTGAAAAGTCAGCCATGCATCGTGCGGAATTATGTCATATTAAGGCATTAATGTTAGAGGTATAATGCTGTCAAAAAAAGAGCAACTCATAAGGTTTTAAGGCTAATTATGCCACTTTCTTACACGAAATGTAACAGTATACATGCATGCAACAATTGATACTAAAGGCATTAAGGTGTTGCACATCTTAAAGGCAAATTAAATATTATTATAATATTAAAATGCCTAAAAAAACAACAAAGTATTTACCCCATAAAATTAACTATTATATAGAAAAGACAAAACATAATTGATACATATATTAAATCGCATTATGATCAACCCAAATGTCATAAGAAATTGCAGAACTTTGCATCGACTAAACACATGAATCTTAAAAAAGTTTTTGAAAAAGAGGAGATGATCGTATAGTAATTATTGTAGAGCACAAAAAGGAAAATACAATATGGTTTATAAAATTTAATATATATGTGTGTGTGTGTATGTATTTATGTATGTATGTATGTATGTATGTATGTATGTATGTATAGGAGGTTTATAGATATGCCTATGTGGCACCTCTTTATGGCCTGCATTTCTATTTTTCTGTTTTCTCCTTTTCTTGACATTTTTTCTCATTTCTTTCAATAAGTTTAGTTTATAAAAGAGAAAATGCATTAACCCCCCCCCCCCCAACTTGTCTGCCCAACTTATTTTAGCATTTAAACTTAACTTTTATTTGTTTACCCTCCTTAACATCTTTAAAGTGAATTAATTTTAACCCTAATGCTGACGTGGCATTTAAAAAAATACGTGAATATTTTGTTTAACAAAAAAAAAACTACTAATACTATATATATAGATGATAGATAGATAGATAGATAGAAAGATAGATAGATAGATAGATATAGAGAGAGAGAGAGAGAGACAGAGAGACAGAGAGAGAGAGAAAGAAAAAAAATAAAAAAAAATTCTCTTCTTCTTCACCCATCCCACCCCCAAATCCGCCAACAGCCCAACCCCACTCCTCCTTTGCCAAATCCACCACCAAACCTGCCAACACCCCCACCCCACTTCTCCTCCAATTACCAAAGTTGCCACCCCCACCTCTAATTTCTCCTCCTTCAACCCCTTAGATCAATAAAAAAGAATGAAATTGAATTTGAAAATTAAAAAATTGACATGGTTTGGATGTTTGGTTGTTGATTTTAGAGAATTTGGTGTTGATTTGGTCAAATTTATCGAGTTGAGTTTTTTTATCACTATTTTATGATATTTTTCAATGATAGTGATGGCGTTTTCCGACGAAAATTCGTTGAAAAATCTGAGCTTGATTTTCAGGGGTGTGTGTGCGT
>NW_025884135.1:0-9475 GCF_002878395.1 Capsicum annuum
TTTATCAAGTCTCATACGAGTTTATCAGCTATAACAACGTGCAACTGAAAGGAAACGTTAAAGTTCCTAAAGCGCCTTGTTACAGTTCATCCGAGCTACCGAACTTCGTAAAGAATCTTAGTGCATTACATCCCCTTGGGGGCATTGGGTCGGTGGGAAGGAGATAATTAACTTTGAATGTCACTATAGAGCTTGTTTTCGCTACTTACATTAGGGACGTTATTTTTCTCATTTTCAAGGAATTTGTTTTTCAAGAAAAAATATTTGATCGACCAAACATTAAAAATATATTTTAGAAAAATAGTTTATATATATATATATATATATATATATATATATATATATATATTTCCCAAATTAAGTGTTCTCAATGATATCCGTTCCAAACCAAAGATAATGGTTTTGTTGTATCCAAATTCCAACGTCACAATGACATTTAAAAGATAGTGGTGGAACTAAAATTTTTACGAAAGAGTGTGAAAATGTTAGGTCAAATCTTGAACAAATATTTCGACCTAGTAATACTTTTTAGGTCGTGACTATTAGATTGTCGCATTGAGGATAATTAGGTCAATGAAAAATTGAAAACTCGCCAAATTAAAGGGGTTTTGATGATCTATTTAGTCAAGGTATTTCACAAAACATTAATTTCTAAAAACTAAACTATAACTTGGACCAAACCTCGCCATCTTTTCTGAAACACTGGCACAACAAAAGATTTGAACGTTTTGCGTAGTTATAAATTGATTTTCAGATTAATTTCTAGGGTTGAAAACATAATATAAATTTCTAGATTAATTTCTGCAAACAGAAAAAGCCATTTACTGCATTTTCTCCTTTTTTGAAATTGTTAATTAACAAAAGAGGGTAAAAAGTTATTATAGCTAAACTTTCTTATAATGTCATTATTCTTAGTAGGCAATTGGTCGTAGAAATCAAATATTTTTATTTAGAACTGGTGAAGCTAGAGTTTAATATAGAGTTGTGTTAGTTATACTTTTAACAATAAAAGAAGAGAGCATTTTTATTTGGAATTATGAAGATGGAGTTTGAGACCAGGTTATAAGTTATTTCTCAAATTTGGCATCTAGCTTTAAGTTGAATTTAAAATTTCAAGGTCAAATATTAATTTTTAAATATAGTGAAAAAATAAATTTGATATGAATATAACAAATACTGAGTAGAAAATAATAATCAAACACTAAAAAGAGTAAATTGATTTAACAACAACAAAAATAACTTTTGTATACTAGACATAGCACGATATTTTACCATAATAATTAATCATAAATTGATATAAGAATGCATATCACTTAATACTTATTTAATTAATAACAAATTATGCATAATTAACAATTGTTATAGCAAGAAAAGGGAAAAATATTTATTTAATTTTGTGATTTAGAGCGAATATATGCCTCATTAGAAAAACTTATGCATATATACACCATCGTCTAACAAATTATGCATATTCACCATTTTTTTAAATACCTATATTTACTGAACAAAAAGGAATAAATCTAAAACTGATCTTTTTTAATTCCTAGAATATCATGCAACTTTAAAAAAATTACCTCGCATTTTACCCCTCCAGACTCTATGCAACTGGAAAAAAAATCCAATCCGTCTTCACAATTAATAAATGAAATTGGGGCAGATTTGAATAAAAGACGAATTGATTTTTTTTTAGTTAGGTTGGGTCTCGAGAGGTAAATAAATGGATGAAATAATTTTTAAAGTCATGTCGTATTGTTTGAAATTAATTAAAAAAAAAATAATTTTAACTTGTTAGATAACGAGGGTATATATACACCATTTGTTAAATTACAGGGGTATATATATACATCATTTTTTCCAACGAGTGATATATTCGCTTGAAATGGCAAAAATAGAGGGGCATATATTTATCTCTTTTTCTGTTGTTATATAATATGTAGAAAATGAAAGGAGGTCATACTTATGTTTCTTTAAAATTTTCAGCAAGAGTAATAGCGTATATGAATGAATTTGATAGTGGATATGAATGAATTTAGATTATTGTTGACCATTTCTCCTAATAAGACCAGCTTCGTCAATGTTGAAAGTTTTTGGACGCTCTCATCGATGACAAAAGAAACATTTAGCATTTATAGCCTCTGTTAAGATTAGCATTTAGTGATGTAACTGTTCATTCAACTTCATTGATTTCATCCTCAATTAATTTATCATGATCTAATCATAAATTGACATTATGAGTGATAATTATGATGTGAGATTTATTATAACACTTTATTTATTCTAGCGATATGATCAAGTTATAAATTCTAGCAAAAGAAGGAACATCGCATCATATTCAGTTCATTCCAAAGCAAGTAAAAGTTCTTCTTTCAATGAATGATATATCCGCTTGAAATCGCAAAAATAGAGGACTATACATTTATCTCTTTTCTATTGTTATACATAATATGTAAAAAATGTGGAGGAGGTCGTATTTTATTTTTATGTTTCTTTGGAATTTTACCAAGAGTGATAGCTGACAAGAATGAATTCACATCACTATTGACCATTTCTCCTTATGAGATCAGCTTTGTTAATGTTGAAAGTTTTTTGACTCTCTCATCTATGAAAAAAGAACCATCTAGCATTTATAACCTGGTTAAGATTTGAACATTTGGTCATGTAACTTGTTCATTCAACTTGATGCCATCCTCAATTATTTCACCATAATGGCATAATCTAATCATAAATTGACATAAATGAGTGAGATGTGAGATTTACTATAACACCACTTAATCTAGTGATATGATCTAAGTTATAAATTCTCATCATCTTCATTTCATTCCAAAGCAAGTAAAGTTCTTCTTTCTTTCTTTCTTTCTTTCTTTCTTTCTCTCTCTCTCTCTCTTTACGGCATTTACAAAGATCCAAATGCTACCTGCAGATAAACTAAATGGAGAGAATAATGGAATAAAGCAAAAAAATTCAGAATCCGGTGAACAAAATAATGGATTAATCAATCAAGAAGACATGGAAAAGCTGGAACTAGAGGAACAAACTAGTTCTGAAACTGAGGTTTTTGACTTATCAAGAAAACACCCGGTATCTGATGAAGCCTCCCATCAACACCTAAATCAAAGCCACCCCACAAATCTTTATTGGCCAACTGAAATCGTTACTGAAATTCTCTCAAGGCTTCCAGTTAAATCACTCTTGCGATTCAAGTCTGTTTTAAAATCTTGGAGTTCTTTGATTTGTAGCCCTGAGTTTACCAAATATCATCTAAGTTTATCAGCTAATAATAACAAAGACTACACTAACCATAGTGTTTTGTGGAGGATAGCCCAACCAAAACTCAACCTTGAAGAAAGTCTTGTTATGGAGGAAACTAACTTGGATTATCACATGAAAAACTCTGGTATAGCTTGTGTGATTGAGGGTTCTGTAAATGGATTGATTTGTCTTGTAAATGAGGCAAAGGAATTGTTTCGATGGAACCCAGCAGTAACAAAGTATAAGAAGTTGCCTGATTTTAGTACTAAATTGAAGGATGATGGTCAATGCACATTTGGTTTTGGATATGATGATATTCATAATGATTATAAGGTACTGTGTATTTTTCTATTACTTGCTACCCACGTAACTTTCAAGAAATCAATATCTATAGCCTAAAGGACGATTCTTGGCGAACAGTACATTGTTCTCGGAGAGTGCCGCGGTTAATTGGTTAAGGTAAATTTGTAAATGAAAAGCTTTATTGGGCTACTAGTATTGATATAAAAAGTGGTTGGAGCATAACCTCTTTTCATTTGAGTAATGAGAAATGGAGAAAGGTAGAGCGACCTTATTATGGAGGAGAAGATAAATTTCTCGTGTTGGGAGTATTGGAAAGTAATCTATCTATGATTTCTAATAATTCGACTACTCACGTTGATGTGTGGGTTATGAAGGAGTGTGAGAATAAAGAATCTTGGAGAAAGATTTTTACTGTCAATTATTCTCTATATCCTGTGGATTATTTTTTTTCTCATTCTTTTTTTCTGTCAAAAAGACGTGAATTTTTGCTTATGCTTCATGATAAAATCATGATATACAATCCAAAGGATAACATAAGCAACTCTTTACATATTAATGAATTGGACTATGGTCTTTTGAAGGAATTCTTTCCAACCTTACTTTGTCCGCTTTCACAAAATGAACAAAGGAAACTACAAGATCCAAGGCGGCAAATATTGTGATTATTGCAACTGTGCAAGTGATGATTTCTATGAGTTCGATTTTATGTATTCTGCAAAGGACATATAAGGAGAACTTTACCCAGCATCTTCATGGAGATTTAATTTGACCTTTCTTTTCTACTATTTTCATAAATAATTTATTTTCTCATTGTTGCTAATAGATAATTAAATTCTATCGCTTTGTCCTTTTATTAATTTAGTTATTTGGTCAATGAAAGGTTGTATCTTCTTTCACTTTAGTAATAACAATAATATTAGCAAGAATGGGTGAATTAATAAGAGAAAGCAATAGAGGAAATATTTGACTGCTATGATTATGGAATAGATGCAAAAACTTGTGAACATAGAATTTTTGGAGAAGTGATAATTATTTTTTTATTTATTTATTTTTTCTCTCAAAAATAGATAAAGAAAAAACTTTAATCCAACAAGAAAGAGTAAAATACTTTGACACACATGATGTGGTTTCCTATGGAATCCAGCAATAAGAAAGTATAAGAAATTGTCTGATTTTAGAAGTAAATTGAAGGATGATGGTCAATGCACATTGTTAATAGAACTTTATTAACAGGAAGAAAGGCTAAGGTTTACAATATAATCTGAAAAGCCTGAAACTAACTAAACAAAAGTAGGCTATATATACATAGCCAATAACCTAAAGGTCCATAAACTAAAGGCCCAATAACATATGGGCTAACATCCCCCGTCAAACTCACAATGCAACAGCAATAAGCATTGAGAGTTTGTCACACAAAAAACGAAATCGAGACGCCGACTGAGCCTTCGTAAAAAGGTCAGCAATCTGCAAAGACGATGGAACAAAAGGAAGCGATATGGTCCCGAGCTGTAAATGATGACGGGTGAAGTGACAATCAATCTCAATGTGCTTCGTACGCTCATGAAAGACAGAATTCTTTGCAATTTGTACCGCACTTTTGTTATCATAATGCAGGGGAGTAGGCATAGAAATGTGAACCCCCATATCTGCAAGAAGCCAACGTAACCAAATAATCTCACATGTAGTCACAGCCATAGCACGATACTCAGCCTCCGTGGAAGATCTAGAGACAACATCTTGTTTCTTGCTCTTCCACGAGATTAAAGAGTCTCCAAGAAACACACAAAAACCAGTGGTGGATTTACGATCATTGCGATCTCCATCCCAATCAGCATCACTATAGGCTCGCAACTCGAGAGATGACGTCGAGGGAAACAAGAGATTCTGAAACTGAGTGCCACGAAGATACCTTAGAATATGAAGTACAGCTCCCCAGTGCACAGAAGTAGGAGCAGTAACAAACTGGCTAACAACATGAACTGCATGTGCTATATCTGGACGAGTAACCGTAAGATAAACCAAACTACCCACAATAGTCCGATAAAGACTCGGATCTGATAATGGAACACCATCACTAGGAGAGTAACGTGCATTGGTTTCAAGGGGAGTATCTACAGTCCTGTTGTCAGAAAGACGCGCCCGTGTAAACAAGTCAGATATATACTTAGTCTGAGAAAGAAGATACCCTTTCTTAGACTGAGCCACCTCAATACCCAGAAAATAACGCAGCAAGCCCAAGTCTTGCCTTGTATCGCTCAACAGACCCATCAGATTTTGTTTTTATCTTATACACCCATCGACAACCAATCGCATGCTTACCAGGTGGGAGAGTAACCAAATCCCATGTATGTGTATGGTGAAGAGCAGCAAGTTCCTCGGCCATAGCATTCTGCCAAAGAGGATCAGACACAGCCTCTCTATACGACTCAGGTTCAGACAAATGATGTATGTTTGCAATAAAGGAAGCAAATGAGGCTGAATATGTAGAATAGTAAAAATCTGGCAGTTTGGTGGACTTATAAGGTCGAGTAGACCTCCTCAGAGGTGGTGGGTCTCCAGTCTCAACAGTCGAAGGAGCAGACTCAGGCACAGGCGAGGCTGAAGCACTATCAGGTGACACACCAGATGGCATGGATGAATCCGGAACTGGAACCTCTATGTCAATCCCAAAGGGATCAATAAGCCGAATATCTGACTTTGTCACATCATGGGTTTTAGCTGGAATGGAATAAAAAGGAATATGTTCCAAAAAAGTGACATGTCGTGAAACATATAATTTCTGACTTACAGGATCATAGCAACGATAGCCTTTTTGTCCAATACCATACCCCAAAAACACACATATAGCTGATTTTGACCCTAACTTATTTCGTTCAACATGAGGACGAAGAACAAAGCAAGTACATCCAAAAACTCGTAATGCAGAATAATTCGGCGGGTGACCATATAGTTTCTCAAACGGAGACATCCCTGAAGTCAATGCAGTAGGAATACGATTAATCACATATACAGCAGTTAGAACTGCTTCTCCCCAAAAAATACTAGGAACCTCTGCAGACAAAAGTAAAGAGCGTGCTGTCTCAACAATATGACGATGTTTTCTTTCTGCCAGACCGTTCTGCTCAGGAGTGTCGGTACAAGATGACTGGTGTATGGTACCATCAGAGGCAAGTAACTGAGTGAAGTCATTAGAGGTATATTCACCCCCTAAGTCACACCTGAAACACTTTATCACAGCTGAATGTTGTGTTTTAACAAGGGCTCTAAAGTTGTTGTAAATGCCAAAGAAATCAGATCTGCGTTTCATAAGATACACCCAGGTATAACGAGTATAGTCATCTATAAACGAAACATAATAGGTCGATCCACCCTTAGTGGATACTGGCGCTGGTCCCCATACATCAGAATGAATAATGTCAAAAGGAGCAACAGAATAAGACACACTTTTATTAAACGGTAAGGCAGAAAATTTTGCCAGTTTACAACCACTACAATCTGAAATATCACTAGTGTTCACATGACCCAAAGCACCACTAGAGACCAAAAAACGTAAACGTGAAACTGACACATGTCCTAATCTGGAATGCCAAAGATAAAACTGAGAAGACAAAGGACTCAAACGAAAAGAAGATAAATCTATGCTAGAGGCAGCAACTACAGACACTGTGAGATTCTCCAAGACATAGAGTTCCCCCAACCTACGGCCGGTCCCAATCACCCTCTGAGTGTGTTGGTCCTGTATAACACAAACAGAATTAGAAAAAAACACCCAATTACCAGCCTTACACAACTGACTGACCGAAACAAGATTTAAAGCAAGTTTGGGAATGTAATAAACATCAGAGAGAACAATGTGAGGGGTAGTAACAGAACCAACACCCTCGACTGACATAGGTACAGCACTCGCGGACATAACAGAGATTGGTGAAATGGGTGACAAAGAACTAAACGATGACAAATGAGGGGACATGTGATGAGACGCACCAGAATCCAATATCCACAAGGAGGAAGGAATACCTGAGGTACTAGAAGAAATTGAACCCGAATGAGACATAGATGCTGACATGGCCGTAGGATTAGAAACGAAGAACTGTCTGAACTGTTCAAAAACCTGGGGATCCAACGCAGAAGGTGGCATAGTGCTAACAGACTCAACATCTACAGATGGTGCAGCAGCAGCAAACTGTGGAGGACGAGATGACCACGGAGGAGCACCAGAGGAGCGTGACGGAGACTTTTGCTGCCCATATTTCTGTTGCTGCCCAGATTGAGGCTGTTTGACCTTGTTAAGTAACAACGGACACTGAGCCTTCCAATGATTTTTCTGTTTGCAGAATGCACACTCATCAAATACAACTTTAGGAGATTGTCGAGTCTGAGTACGGGGTGGCCTAGACTGATCAGTTGAAGCAGCAAACACGACAGGAGTAGTAGTTACTTTAGACCCTTTATCCACTTGAGACTTGATACGAGTCTCCTCTGCAATCAGTTCATGAACCACAGAATCAACAGTAGGGAGGGGAGATCGATGAAGGATTGTTCCACGTAGGCCCTCAAAGTCAGAACGGAGTGCCATCAAAAACTGAACCAAGCGTTGCTCTTCCCGTCTAGCAATGTACGGCCCAAAACCTTTTAACTCTGCAGATTCAGTAAGTGCCAATTGATCCCACAAATCCGACATGGCAGCATAAAAATCTTGAATACTGAGATCATGCTGTTGAAGAGCACGGATATCATACTCCAACTGGTACTGCTTAGCAAAATTAGACTGAGTGTACAGTCTTTCCAAATGATCCCAGACCTCCTTTGCTGTGTCATACTTAGCCAATTGCATACCAATTGACTGAGTTACAGAATTGTTAATCCAAGTGATAATCTTGGAGTTATTAGTTTCCCATAAGTCCACCAACAAATCAAAATTTTCAGTTTTATCATCGATAGGTCTTGGTTTTACTCCAGTGATATAACCCCACATATTCTTCCCACGAAGAAAATTCTTCATGACATAACTCCAATAGGCATAGTTCTTACCATCTAATTGAGTACTAATGGACTGGAGAGAATCATCCTTTCCAGTCATTGTAAACACAGCAACACACAAACAATTCAAAAAACAAAAAAATGCAAAACCCTAGGTTGAACAATTCCGAACGAACAACAATGGCAGCAACCAAAAGAACGAAAGACGAACAACACCAGACAGCAAACGAAGACAGCAACAAATCAATCCAACCAAAAACCCAACGAAAACAGCAAACGAATACAGCAGCACCTCAAAAAAAAAAAAAAAATTCGGGGCTCCGCCCCGAACCCCGGACAGGGGCGCGCTGCCCCCCGTACCCCCCCAGCGAACTCACCGCGGAGTTCGATCCGCGCAATAGGTGCCTGCTACAAAATCTTCAACCAACAAATCAAAGGACATGGATCGAACTAGCTTTGATACCATGTTAATAGAACTTTATTAACAGGAAGAAAGGCTAAGGTTTACAATATAATCTGAAAAGCCTGAAACTAACTAAACAAAAGTAGGCTATATATACATAGCCAATAACCTAAAGGTCCATAAACTAAAGGCCCAATAACATATGGGCTAACACACATATGGTTTTGGATATCATGTATCCTTTCCGGACTTAACCGTGGCTAGCTAATGATTCCCCCATTTGGACAAATGATGACGTTCACTTGATTTTGCTAACTTTCTATTAACTTAGAGGAGTGATGTTGCTCTTCATTTCTAAGCTTTCAAGTTTCACACAATTGATTTTTAGTATCTATAGATTTTGTTCTATGTTAAATTATGTCATTTCGTCGTTATTTTTTCCTTCCTCGAAAGAAGAGAGGAACAATTAACATATTTGATTCTATAAGTTAAAGACAAGATATCAAACTTGGAAAAAAGAAACATTTTATAGCAAATCAA
>NW_025884136.1:0-2758 GCF_002878395.1 Capsicum annuum
CTACTATAGAACTTGAATAACTAAAATGAAATAAATATTTTTAGTAAGAGAACCTACTAATATGTAACGGAGAAAGTAATAATGTTTTCTTAATAAATTGAAAGTGTTTTTAGTGAAAAATGGGAGAAGATAAAAACCTTTAGAAATTTTAGAGGGAGGAAGTCCCACCACTCTTTAAATTTAACACCACTGACGTAAGCATGATCAAATCTTCTACTAACACTAAATAACCGTCCCTACCAGCCCCACTAGATATAGATGTATGCCTAATGGCAATAGAATAATGAAAAAAGTCACACACAGTGATATAGTAAAGGAAACAAAAATCTCCTCTCTTCCTTTACCTACGCCATCTTCCAAAATGAGGAAAACCCAGTGGTATAGATCTGGGTGATGAATATATTCATATCTCCACAGAGAAAAAGAAAAGATCATACGCCCGATGGAGATATTCTGTCATAATAAAAGCCTTTGAGAAGAAATTCAACCACCAATATCTTAAAACAAAATATTTGGGCTCTGAAAGCTGAAAGGGAACCTTCTCCTCGTAGATCTGGGATTTGAATTTTATACAGTCAAATTCGATTCTGAGGAAAATCAAAGGAAAGCCCTCCAGAATGGACCTTGGTTCATAACAGGAGTTTTTCTCTAAGTCTACATCGGGAAACAAATTTTATCCCCCCTGAATCTATGTCCTCCCCACAGCTATTTGGCTTAGGCTTCCTCAGTTACCCATAAAATTCTATAATAGGGCCATTTTTAGAGAGAATCAGTAGAAAAAATAGGAAGATCGGTTAAGGTAGATTCTTGCACATCAGCCACTCTAAAAGGGCGATACGCAAGAGTTTGTGTACAAATCCCTTTGGAAAAAGTGGTAGCTGATAGTCACAGATAGACGAAAAATGTATTTTCACGTCGAGTAATTTTGGGAGGGGGGTCGCATCAAATCACACCGCCCCAGCATTGCCTTGCACGGCCAATCGCGTGGCATCAGTTGTACCTTGTATGGGCAATTATGCACCTTGGACAACATTTCACTAAAACGCTTATATCTTCTTACTCCGAATTTGAATTGACGAACGGTCAGTTGTGTTAGAAAAAAGACTCAAAGAGATTTAGATTGGTAGGTAGTAGGCTACCTAAATCATTATATTCTAGGAGTAATGGTCATTAGAAGTTGACCCAATTAAGAATGTTTACTAAAACTCAATCGATAGAAAAGTTATCAACTCAACTTTGAGTAAGGAGATTTTTATGACTTTAATTCATCTCCAAAGATGTTCCTACACTAAAGAATTAATCATCCACTTATATTTAGATAGAAATCATTGGGTTCAGGTCTATATATGTACGAAAAACGGTTCAAAATCTAGCTAAAAAATATGGGGTGTTACATAGGACTTCTGGATTACCCTGATTATTTAGAACACCAATGAATCCCTCTCCTTATCAAATTTTCACCCCTCTAACTGGATAAATACTTGGAATGCAAATCATGATGCACTCTTTGATCACTAGATTCATTGAGAACTCTGCTGCTTTTTTGTCTTTGGATCATTTGGAAGAATAGGAATAATAATACCTTCAATAAAAGGTTTGATAAACCTAACTTTGCAGAAGCCTTCTCAGAAGTTGTTGAATATTTTTATCTTAGTAACCAACAACCACCCTCTAACACCATGCTTACCATAACTCTAAAATGGGATCCCCTTCCAAGGGGATAATACTAGTTGAACTCTAATGGTTTTTGCATGGGCAATTTGTGAAAAGGAGGTATAGGTATTGGGATTCCATAAAAGCTACCACATAACTATTGTAATGATCCTTTCGGTCATTTTTTATATTTCTGCTTATCTTCTTCATTAGGATTTTTTTATAGCTACCACAAGTCATTTATTACTTACTGGGATTGATGGTTTGGTTACCGAACAGTTCATTTATTTTTTAGAACCAATTCCTGTTTTGAAGTCTTTGCTAGTTTCAAATAGCCACCAGGCGAAAACTTCAGTGAAACAATCTCAGATGCAAATTTCGACTGCACTAGAAAATCTAAAATATCAATTTAAAACTAGGTAGACCTTTGATTTTGGTCCCAATGCACCCAAACTCATTTCGATCTATTGGTCAAAAAGTGGAAAAATTAGAAATATGAGTGTGTGATCCATATTTGATTGAAATGACCTCGAATGAAAAATCCAACTTTGCCATCGCATTCGGAATGTTGATTTTAGGCTATGGTGAACCTTGGTTCAGATCCCAAGGCTCCCAAACTTATTTTGGGTTATTGAGAAGATTTTATGAAAAAAAAAAAACTATAGGTGTGGCTCCGCTTTTTGCCAAAACAATCTTAGATGAAAGTTTTGATGATTCTAATAAATTTAAAATATGGTTTACACTCAAATTTCACGATTGTATCATGTTATTTGAGTTTTGAATTAGTTTCGAAGGTCAAAAAATAAATTTTTGACTTTGCTGTCAGGGAGATACCCATCTCTTTGTCGGAGAGTCTATAAATAGACTCCAATAGGGATGTGCAAAAAGTAAACCGACAAATAAACCAAATTGATAAAAATATTATTAATTTATTATTATTGTGTTATTGGGTTAATAGTTTTTTAATGGTTTCATGAAAAAATTTATTGGGTTATTGGTTCGGTTTATTTTTTTCTTATTGGGTTATTGGATGAACCGATAACCCAATAAGAATATTATAAATTACTATTTTACACCTATATATATATATATATATATATATATA
>NW_025884137.1:0-2194 GCF_002878395.1 Capsicum annuum
TTCTTTTTTTAAAACCGACTACTTGTGGTCGTTTTTTTATTTTTTTATTTTTTATATTTTTAAAAATTATAATAATTAATTAAATAATTTCATTATTAATTATTATTTATTTTTAAAATAAAAATTTTAAAAGTAATACAAAGTGGTCGGTTTTTTTATTTTTTATTTTTTAAAAAGCGACCACAAGTAATCGCTTTTATATTTTAAACTGTGAGAAGAAATCCGTGCAAAGCACGGGCCCAACATCTATTCTAAATTAATATTATAATAATAATCATATCAATTAATCTGACATTTTTTGAATTTTAAAAATTAAATAAATTTATTTTTTAAAGTAATTTTTGCATATATTCTTAAATATATTAAATTATCAATTATTATGATTTATCATTCAAATATATAATTTTATTTCAAAAATTTAATTCATGATCAAAATTAAACTCTATAAATGTATAAATTAATAAAGAGTCTGAAAAATCAAATTCGATAGGCCTATATTACTGTTTTTCAGATAACACAGGCTCAGTATATGTTATTTTTTGATCTCAAATAATGTGATCCAAATAGAATTTGGATAATCAATCATACTTAATACATTTTTAGATATTTTAAGTTGTTAACTACTGTAGTTTATACTATTTTTTTTTGTTTTCAAATAATATATTTTACTCTCCTTGTCCAAACTTTTATGGCGTTGATAATCTAATATATTTTAAAAATAATTTAAGTTTTTAATTATTGTGATTTATTATACTATTCTTCTATTCCAATTTAAATGCCATTGATATAATTTTGAGAGTCAGTCAAATATTTCATATCTTTTAAAAATTTTCAAGTTGTTAATTATTGTGATTTATAATATTTTTTACGTACTTTTTGAAATATATAACACATGATTTTTTATTTTAGATATTTTAAGTTGTTAACTATTGTAATTTATAATATTTTTTATGTAATTTTCAAATAATATATGTTACTCCTCTTGTCCAAAATTTTGTGGCATTGATAGTCAATTGCATATTTTAAATAATCTAAGTTTTTAATTATTGTGGTTTATAAAACTTTTCCTTATATTTCAATTTAAGTGGCACAATGCTTAGACTATAATAATTAATTAGAGGTGATATAGTAAAATTACGATTGAAGCAAAGAAACAAACATGTTTTAAATTATTCACAATAACTAATAAGAAGTGATATAACAAAATTACTACAAAAAGTACGTGTGATTTTTTTTTTTTAAATGGGCCTCATATAAGACGTGAAGTTAATTTTAAACATCAAACGTTAACTTATCATTTTATATCTATTTTATTTTATTATTAAATATATATTTTTATAATATTTAGATGACTTATAATAATTAATTAGGATGATATTTAGTAAAATTACGATTGAAACAGTTGAAGCAGACATGTCATATATGTGTGTGTATGTATAGGAATATATATATATATATATATATATATAATATAGTGAACGTATATTAACGACATAAGATAAACCAACCGATAATTCAACTGAGTATTTGTGAATTACATTACGTTGTATATTATTATGAGGTAGTAAAATCGGGTATGTAATGTATATAGTATGTATTTGAATGCTGATAGCCAATTGAATATATTTATATATATGTGTGTATCTCGTGTAGTGATGAAATATATATACTATTTTGTGTCAATACAATATTGAGACACGTATATTATTGAAGTTGTAATAATATAAGACAAGTATTACGAGGTATATATACATATATCTTGTATAGTGACATATGTAGTAATCGAAAGCTCAATAATTGAATCGATATATCAAAATATTTTGAATAATGCACTGATATCATACTATTGAGGAAATAGATATACTATTTTGTGTGAATGTGGATACGCGTAGATTGTTGAAGTTGTAATAACGTAAGACAAGTAATCGATAATTTATCTGATTAACACATTGTATTACGATATATATATATATATATATATATATATATCTAGTTAAAATCGATAATTTATCTGATTAACACGTTGTATTATGAGGTATAATATCGTAATTAAAATTTAATTAACCAAAAATTTATCATAATTTGCAAAATTCATTGATATTATTATACGATTGAGGAAATATACTACTCGTGTTAATGTGATGATAAAATAACTAAATATCTGATATATATATATATATATATATATATATAT
>NW_025884137.1:2294-3570 GCF_002878395.1 Capsicum annuum
ATATATATATATATATATATATATTTATATATATATATATTTATTTGTATTAAATTAATTGGATATTGTTATAAATATTATAAAATTTATTAAAAAATTAATTTTTATATACGTAATCTATTTTAATATCGACATTTTTATTAGATTTCCTAAAATAGCAACCCTAATTCAATTCAATTTTTCCAATTCATTTACTTTCTAGCCACATTTTATATATGTCTATGTCAATTTTAGCCTAAATTCATTTCCAATTTGACCTCAAATTAAAATCCCCAATTTCAATTTCATTTGACTCCTCTCAATTTTAATCATAGCCACTGATCTCATCCAATCAATGGCTGAGATTAAATCCACCATTTATCACACTTTTAAATAAAATAACTCAAACCCTAATTCATTTTTCACAAAAATAGCTGCACCCTCATCTCCCTCTCATCTCCCTCTCCCTCTCTCTCTATCAACGACGACGAAACCAACGTTAAGCCTCCAACCATCGACGGAATCCCCGCACCGCCAGCCGTCACTGCTCCAGCTTCCTTCGTTAAGCCGCCGCCAGTCGTCGCTGCTCCAACCGGTAGCCATCTCCACCAACGCCAGCAACACCGCCAGCCGGTGAAGCAACCGTCCACCAGCCAACCGATAGTCTCCGTTTAGAGGTAAACTCCGTTAACTCCGATAAGATTAATATACAAACTTTGGGGGTTTGTATAGCAACACTATTATTATAGCAACAAAAGGATCCAAAAGGGTTACTACATAGGAGAAAGGAAAAAAAAATTCTTGTAGATACCATTAATCGTGGTAAAATCTACAGATATCTACATGAATAAGATAAAAAGTGCCAATCAAAAGAGTTAAAGCAAAACTCTTTAATCCCATAGATTGAACTAATGTTCTAAAAGATAGGGTGTCTAGGTAAGTTTACTTGTCTTTGAAAGTTTCGAGATATGATCCATAAGTCCCACAGATTTTGTCTTCAATATTTGAAAGATTCCACGTTTTCAAGATAATCATTAAGAACGTGCAGAGTATATTTAGTTATGATTTCATAATAATAAAGATTTTCAATATTACGCAATTTTCTTATTTGCTAAAACTCCAATACAAGGAGTCATATAGTATATTTTATTAATATTTTATTTAGAGTCCTCCAATACTGTCTGTATTCCTTATGCTGTATCTTTCTAAATTGTGGCATCAAGACCAGAATTTAGTTTCTTTACTTTTCTAAAAGATAAGGTTGATCTTGCTTAAGGGTTTTAGAATATCTATACCT
>NW_025884138.1:0-2416 GCF_002878395.1 Capsicum annuum
AACATATATACTTGTATACGTTAAATATATATGTCTAGAGAAGATATATACACATATATACACAACATTCAATATATATGTACTACTTTAAATAAAATATATACTACAATATACATATATATATACTACAATATGTATATATGTATATAGTTATATACTAATTTGTAAAACATATACACTTGTATACATTAAATATATACATCTGTAGAAGATATATACATATATATACACACCATTCAATATATATGTACTATTTTAAATAAACTATATACTACAATATACATATATATATACTACAATATGTATATATATATATAGTTATATACTAATTTGTAAAATATATACACTTGTATATGTTAAATATATACATCTATAGAAGATATATACACATAATACACACCATTCAATATATATGTACTACTTTAAAAAATATATATACTACAATACATATATATATACTACAATATGTATATATATATATATGTGTGTATATATAGTTATATACTAATTTATAAAACATATACATATTGTATACGTCAAATATATACGTCTATATAAGATATATACACATATATACGCACCATTCAATATATATGTACTACTTTAAATAAAATATACATTATAATATATATATATATATATATATATATATATATAGATATATAGATATAGATATATAGTTATATACTAATTTATAAAATATATACACAGCTATACGTTAAATATGCACTACTTTAGTAGATATATGCGCACACACACATATATATATATCATTCAATATATATATTACTTTAAATAAAACATATACTACAATATATATAGAGTTATATACTAATTTATAAAACATATACACATGTATACGTTAAATATATAATACTTTAGATTTAGAAGATACACACACATATATACCATTCGATATATATACACTACTTTAAATAAAAGTATAAAACATATGCTACTTAATATAATAAATTAATAATACTTGATAGTAAATTAATAATGTATTAAAACTAAGCTTTTAATTTCAGTTTGTGAAATTCTGAATTTTCAAAAAAAAAAAAAAAGAAATACTTAACCGGGCCGGGCCGATTATCCGGCGGACCCAAATCGGGTTGGGTTCGGGGCGGGTTAACCGGGCCCAAATCAAAAATCCAATCGGACCAAAACCCGGACCCCTAAAGCCCTTGGGCTTATCGGGCCGGGTCAAATCGGGCCAAATCAAACCGGGTCGATTTAATTATGTGGGTCGGTTAACCGGCCCGTTTGACACCCTTAGTTAGAGTACCGGTTTATACGTACATATGTTATATACTCAATAGCTTTAATATAGCTTTTTGTTTCTCTCCTTTTTTTCAAAAAAGTTTTTTCCCCTTGTTCACCTATTTTCATGTCTCTTCCAAGAAACATTTCATCTTCTTTTTTCTTGGTCTAATGTTACTAGAATTTCTGTTAAAGAAAAGTGAACTTATTTTAATCGAAAGATGGAGAAGATGACATGTACATTGGAAGAATTATTCAGTACTATTAGGGGGATAAGTTCTCCTTGCCTCCAAAAACATTCTATTTTTATTTTGTTTGGGAGTTCTGTCAAAACATTAGATCTCAACTCCTACTACTTCTTCATTTGCATCAAGAAGCTTTTTAATCTGCCAAAATTTGGAGATGAATCAACGCAAAGCATCATTGCAAATCTGGATATGAATTTCATTGAGGAGAAATCATGACCAATTTGGGCAGATTGGACAGTAGAAAAGTCTGGAGTAAGGAGTAGCATTCGATCTCGAAATATTCCAGATAGTGGGAGGCCTATACTTGCTTTTGTGAGTAACTATCTACTCCCAAACCTAAACAAAATAAAAATATATAAGGAACGAATGGTTCTCACCTACGTGATAGCCTCCAGAATGCCTTTTGACGTTGGTAGACATATTGCCAACCAAATTCAAGCTTGCCGACTTGAGTCTCGACAAAAAAGCTATATGGCTTCCTTCGATCATAACTCGACTGATTTTTTAAGCTAGAGTTCAACCTTTTTTTTTTTCGTGAGCCAGAGTTCAACCTTTTTTTTTCGTGAGCTAGAGTTCAACTCAGGGGTGGCTCAACCTCATAAAAAAATAGGGCCGCCTCATTTTTACTGATAATATATTATAATTTTTTTAAAAAAATATTTTTTGTTGAAAAAATAATTTTTTCATATAAAAGAAAGAATGTTTATTAGAATAAGTTCATATATTTAGAGTACTATGTCTCAAGAAAGATTAAATGTATTGATTATATTATTACTTAAAAAAGTTTGATTAGAAAAAAAATAATTATATAATTTTGAAAATAGAGTTCACTAAAAAAGAATTATTTTATTTTAAAAATTTAAGACCTTTGTTTGATTTACTCTTTAGGTCACAAATATGGTTGAGCC
>NW_025884139.1:0-3397 GCF_002878395.1 Capsicum annuum
TATATATATATATATATATATATATATATATATTATAATGTATATATATTGTAGTTTATTTCATTTAAAGTAGTACATATACATTGAATAGAGCGTATATATGTGAATATATCTTCTATAGACGTTATATTTAAGGTATACATGTGTATATGTTTTATAAATTAATATATAAATATATATATATATATATTTTAAATTCTAATGTAGTATATACTATGTATATAGTGTATATATATTGTTTAACGTATTTAAAATGTATATAGGTGGGTATATATAGTGTATATTGAAAAAAAGTTTTTTCTTTTCATTTTTGACCTGATTTTTAACCAGATTTGATCGGGTTTAGGTGGGTTTGATTGGATTGGGTTAAGTGGGCCGAGTTAGGGTAGTTTTTAAAAAAATTACTGTTGAACCCGGCCCGGCCCAGCCCACTTTGCCCCAATCTGGACCCGGCCTGGCCCACAACCCGGCTAACTTTAACGGGCCGATTCTAGGTTGGCCCGGCCCCGCCCACCTGATAGCCTTAGATGCAATTAGTGGGATGGTGAATAGAGTAGGTTTATTTTCAAAAATTTAAATGTTATTTTGAGCATATTTAGTCCGTAGTGAAACACCTTTGATCAAACTAATAAAATGGATACCAAAAAACTAATCGCAACTACCAAAAACAAGATAAAATTGATCAATTAATTCAGTCGATTTGATAAAAAATAAAGGACTAGAAAGATGATCAGGATAATATTTGAAGGACGAATGGATTAATGGGTTAATTCTGGCTAAAATCTTCACTTTTATGAACTAGCCATCAAAAACCATATAATTCAAAAGTAGACAATCCTTAATGTAAGAATAATATTTGGATAAAATAATAATAATAATAATAATAATAATAATAATAATAATAATAATAATAATATTTTAATAAATATAATGAATAAAATAATAAAATTATTTCAATTTTTGTTCGTATTTTCAGCCTACCCTTGACAATTCTGATGGTCAACTAACTTGACCTAAATTGACTTGCCATAATTTTGTGTGATCGCTACTTATGACATGCATATATAATGATAGTACAAGGGTATAAATTTAGAGTTTATAAAACCAAATCAATGATTGTTAAAGGAAGATTGATTAAATTTGTTGGATGATCTTTTGAAAGTGTTCGTCTAGCTCCATCTCCTCGATCTCTTCACTTTGTTCGGCTCAACATTGAGCACCACAACATGGATTGGTGAAACTGGTCTGATACCATGTGAAAATAATCTTGGGCCTAACTAATCGCCAAAAATTAGTCCGGAAAGGCTGCCAAGATACATAAACAACAGTGTATAAGAAATAACACACAAATACAAAGTTTTTGAGTTCTGAATGAGTATGAACTTATTATACCAACCTAATACAAAAGGTGATTTACAATAATGACCTTGAAATTTGGCGGTCTGCTTGCTCCTTGGGCAAAGCTGCAAGTTTTGCATCATGGGCAAATAAAACTTTCAACTTTTGACCTTAAAATTTTGTTAAAGACATAATTTCCCCCTCAAGATAGCTTCAATGTTCATTTTGACACCTCAGCAGCTAAGACCGTTACCTTTACCTGTTGAGCACCCAACATAAAAAAAAAATGCAACTATTTTCACTAGTAAAAGATTAAAATTAGTGAATTCAGTTGAACGCACAGAACTGGACCAAAGTAACATACACAAGATATATACAAAAAGAACCTTTCATATGCCTCTCATTTCTCAATCGAGTTTCAACAAGAACACAACTTTGACGAGCCCATCCATCATATCATGTATATCCACTTCATTAGATCCACCATGTCGCCAAATAAAAATCCTTTTTGTTAGAGTTTTGACCCAAATTTTGTTGATCTGGCCCAGAAAGTTTCACGTGCGACCCATGTTTGTGATGGACCTTTACAAAGGCGGATCTAGAATTTAAATGTTGTGGGTTCCTAACAATGCTTTAGTAAGCTTCTTTTTTACCACTAGACCAATAACACACTTTGTTTGTGGGTTACCAACTTATAATTCTTATATATTTACTAGTTTTTTCAATATGAATTCAAGAACCGTACGAGAGTTATGGGTTTCCGGGAACCCGCACGTAAAGCTGTGCATCCCCCCTGGACCTTTATGTTTTTGGGCCTAGGGCTTATTTGTATGCACGTATTATATAAGTGCAATTAGTAGGTCCATTTTTATTATTCAAAAATAACGTCTGTCCACATTGTACTCTCTCTCCATTATAGTGAAACCTCCTTTGCCTCAAGTCATGGTTTTTCCTGCAAGTGTTTTCACATAAATCTGTATGTTATTGTTTTCTTTCTGCTTGTGGTTCGCTTTATTTTGGCCCGATTCATGACACTTTTCTTCGATGATCAAAAAGTTGGAAACTAAACTAGAAAATGTGTATAATATACTTGAACATTAAATTATAAAAAAGTAACTAAGCATAAAAAGTGCCAAGAAAAGTAAGATGCTTAAAAAGGGATCGAAACTCGAAAGTTTACTTACTTAAACGGAACAGGCTCCATTCATTACAAAGATGGTAGGATTTCAATATAAGCTGACAAAAAATATGGCTATTCGTATGTACAAAAGTTATATCAAAGAACGTCAAAAGAGTAAAGATTGTCCAAGTTTCTGTTCCTTTAGAATGGATTTCTAGTTATATGTCCATGTTAAATGGAGGGAAATGCAGCCTGTCCATATTATATTCTCCCCTAGCTTCTAGCAAGGCATTTGCTGGGGTTCGTTAGCAAGTCTGTAAGCTACTCTGTTCCCTTCACCGGAAATGTATTAAATAATATCTTGATTGTCACGACCCAATTTCTCAGGTCACGATGACACTTACCATAACCCACCAGTAGGCAAGCCAATCCATAGTATGAAATGGTTAGTTATGGACTACTCAATATTATAAAGAAAAGAATGCAGATTAAATGAGATAAAGACCGTCACATAAGTGAATCCCAAAATCTGTTAATATCAGTACGAGGGCTTCTAATATATTAAGAATACAAAAATGAAATGCCAAGGAATTACACTGATAAAACTTATTTCTGAATACAATATAGAGACTAGTCTAATATATGAGAGAGATAAGTAATACTCCGAATGCCAAAAGCTCACTCTAAGTCTCTGAACCAGGGCTGCTCCGCACGACGCATACATCAATGGCGATAACCCATACTTATGATCTGCAAGTTGTAGAAGTATAGCATGAGTACCAAATGAATGGTACTCAGTATATAAACAGTATATAAACAGAATGGAAACTACACCCAAGAGTCCAGAAAACATATAACAAGTCGATGAGAATAATAAGGGACAACTATCTTGTTCATGTCCAAGAGTCTAACATAATAGCACTAAGGAAGTATCAAGAG
>NW_025884140.1:0-10305 GCF_002878395.1 Capsicum annuum
GTTTAAGGTCCATCCCTCAACTCTATATTCTTGTTATTGTCTCAAATGTGTTTAATTGTTGTGATTATGTGTGATGTGATCGTAGTTGGTGAGTTTTGTTGACGTTATGATGTCATGATTTTGTGGTTAACGGTGTGTTTTCGATGATACATGGAATGAATAGGATTAGTAGTTGGTGTAATTGATGAAAAATGAAAGCCAAACGTGGGTGTTCGGAATTGACATTGATAAAAGCAACCATTAATTTATTTTGATTCATTAAATGACGTTGAAATGAATAGGCGAATGTTGGTTGGGTAAGCAAAGTTTAGGACTCGTTGTTTTGTTGAATATTTGAGATTTTGTTAAATAGTTTGATTTTCTCGCACTAAAGTGTATTCATTTGGCCGGGGAATGCCCCGAGGTGCTTGTATTTATTCGCCGGGGAATGCTCCGAAGTATTTTGTACCCAGAAAACATTCGTGACGAAGGCCCGAGGCAGCAGGTTGGAGTTTAGTTTAGGACTAGCTTAGAATAGAATAGGTTTTACCTTTCCGTATGTTTTTATTTTTGGACTGTATAATTGGACTGAACATTATTATTTTTGTTTTGGATTGTTGTTTGACGTGTTTGTTGCTTGTTTATGTGTTTTATGTGGTTTATACATTCTTAGTGTCAAAGTTAGCCGATACGTTCCACCAAGCGACCGTGGTCGAACACGGGATCGAGGGGTGCCTAACACCTTCCCCTCGGTCAACAGAATTCCTTAGCCGGAATCTCTATTCGCAAACCAGTCTTAAAGAGTCAAATTGTTTTGAAAAGGATTTTTCAAAGGTGACCAGGCATACCGGATTATGCCAAGTGGCGACTCTGAATAAAAAATGTAAATAATCCTTTTTCGAAACAAATTTTTATTTTTCCTCACTTTGATAATAAAAACCCTTTTGAACTTAAAATCAAAACTTTTTGGTCGTAAAAGGGGTGTGACAGCTCTGGCGACTCTGCTGGGGATTATTTAAGAATCTGAGCTTTTTTTTGGAGTCGTATCGGCTTTGTTTGGCATTACGAGTGTATAAGCATTGTTTGTGATTTTTGTTTCTATTTTCACTTTTGTGCGTTTTCGTGCTCTTTGTTTACAGTATTTATCCTATGTGTTTACCGCTTTTATATCTGACATCATGTGCATAACCCGAATCATTCTTTCCGCAACAAGTCTCGGAGCGCATGTCGTGCGCACGAACTCTAGTTGAGTCACCTTTATTTTAGGGGGGCAGCCATTGGATGTATGGAGTAGGTGGAAAGCAAAGCAGCCACTATTGACCATATGCTCCCCCGAATAGCCTTGTTAGTAAACCACAACGTAGGTCATCCTATAGGACATTCTTATGTGCATCATATTGAGACCTAGCAGGGCCCACATGATTCTTTGTAGGAGACTCACCCCTAAAGAATCTCTACGTGCTAAATGCTGCATCTTTGAGGATAACGTGGTCATTTGATATACTGATGTGGGGTAAAGCATGTATTAGAAGTAAAGTGTGTGGAAAAAAAAAAGAAATCCAAAAAAGAGTTTTGTAGCTTTTAGAGTTCTTTATGACTTTTGTTTTTCATAATTCAAATTTTTCAAAAAAAGGATTTTTTTTACAATAGGAGGTTTTATAAAGGAAAATGCAAAAAAATATATATATAATAAAAAAATGTTAGTAGTTTTGTACATTTCATATAACGAAAATATCAAAATATATATATATATATATATATATAATCTTTTTATTCCTTTACCACGCATTCATAATTCGAAAATTTAAAAAAAAAAAAGATTTTTCTTTCATAGTTGTTGGTGTTAAATTAAAAACCCAAATTTTTTCTATTTTCTTTTATTCATCGGTCTTTGGTTGTGTCTCTTAAGTTAGGGTCAGTCTATTAGTTAATCTTTATTTGTCCAACATGGATGAACTAAGCACCCCTGATTCTCCTCTCTCGGGAGTGAGATACGTAGGCAACCTATTTTGGGTTTGGGGATCTTATTTCAAAAATTCAATAAAAGATTTTCTTCACTCTTCATTTAGAGTAGGTGTTTCATGAACATCTTTAAAAGAAAACAACAAAAAAAATGTTTTCCTTTAATAAGTTCAGGTTTCATTTTCGTTCCAAAATCAAAAATCCAAAAATATTTTTCTCAGTAATCATAGATTTCATTTTGTACAAATATCTGAAAAATTACAAAAGATTTTCTTTACTCTTCACTTAGAGTAGGTGTTTCATATACATCTCTAAAAGAAAACTACAAAAAAAAATTTCTTTAATAGTTTCAAGTTTCATTTTCCTATGAAATTCAAAATCGAAAACCCCTAAAGATTTTTCTTTGGTAATCATAGGTTTCATTTTGTATAGGGATGTTAAGCCTAAAAAATGCAAAACAAAAGATTTTTCGTCAATTCTTTTGACAATTTGTTATTTTATTTTTCTTCTTAAAGTTTCAAAAAGAAAAAAAGAAAGAAAACAAAGAGTTCAATTGGCCATTTTGGCACGACTTTATGAACTATGCACACCTGATTCTCCTCTCTCGGGGGTGAGATACGTCAGCGCCCTTCTTGGGTTCTGTGATCTTTTCAAGAAAAAAAAGGAGAGAGAGGTTTTGGAAAATGTTAAGTCTAACATATTTGTTGCCTCTTGTTCAGTTAGTTTAAGGTGGTTGGTTTGTGGCTTCCTGGCTGGTCCTTCATGTCACACCAAATCCAAGGAAGGGTTAGTTGTGTCCAACATGGATATAGAAAGTGGCATCATGGATGAAACAAAGAGTCAGAAAATTGAGAGTTTAAAGGAAGAGAATTTGAGACTGAGACAACAAATGATGGAAATGTACCGAGCTTGGGCCATCGGGCTGCCTCCACCTCTATTCCCCACTTTTGACCCTGCAAATACCTTGATTCTTCCACCAAAATTGCAAAGTCAGTTTCCGTCATTTTATCCACAATGGCATGCACCTGTCTCTCAACATTGTCCTCTACTCCCACAAATTTACCAAGGAACCTCTAAATCCAAGTTTCATCCGAGTCCAGAGTTCGTAAGAGGAGGAAGGTAAAAGGATAATGTTACTCCTATAGGGGAGTCCTATGCTATTTTGTTCTAGAGATTGAGACAGAGGGGCATGATTACTCCTCTCCTTGGGTATACACCTGATCCACTTTCAAGAAATTTTGATCCTAATGTACAATGTGCATATCATTCTGATGTTCAGGGTCATAGTACTGAAGATTGTCGCACTTTGTAAAGATAAATAGAAAAGATAATTCAAGATAAATTGATTGTGGTGCAAAACATTGGCTCTTCGACCATCCCACAGAGTTCTTCACCAGTACGCGGTACTTCACAATATGTGGGAGGCAATGAGTTAAGCATGGGTATCTAGAGCTTATTTATTGAAGGAAATATGTCTAGTGGAAGCTCTAGTCATGTTGATATGCAAACCAATGGCTAATAGGTCAAGCTGAGCAATTGAAAAGTCACCTCTCTTCCTACTAGGAAGAGGTATGGTAATTTGTTTTGTTTTCTTTTCTATTTTTTTGAATTATTTCAGGGTTGTATTTCGGGATCTATCTTGTTTTGTCCCTTTGTCGTTTATGTTCAAACCCTTTTATCTTTCATTTCAACTAAATAAAGTGTCCCTTTCCTTTTGTGTTTCAAATATGTGTTGTTTGTTTGTTTTATTTATACAACCATTTTATGTTGATTCTAGTGATATGACATGCCTGCGGAATTTTCAGTCAGATCTTAAAATACATTTTATTCATAAAGCATTGAATCATAGAGTTAAATTTAGGAAAAGAGAGCATCTGAGAAAATAAATAAAGTGTTGGGGCTTTGGTGATCAACTTGAAGCCTTCTTTGAAAATTGAGACTTTTTGAGAATCGTAAGGATAACTTGGTCATCAATTGAAAGACATGTCTTAATTAGGTCAAACAGTATCTACGTAATCCTATCAAGAGGAACAGAAAGAAAATCAACTCCACGAAAGTGTGATTCATTCAATGTGATCGATATAACACAGGTGGAGTTGTATGTTTGACAAGCCCAGAAGAAGTAGTGGCACACATGCTCAATTAAAGTTGGTATTGTGAAATTGTCACAAATAATCTTCATCTCTCACTTTCATATTGCATGATATGCACTTGCATTTTTAAGGATTGATATGACAAAGGCATTTCATTCTGCTATCCAAACATCGGGTCATCCTTTGTTTACCCCATTAGAGCTTTAGTCCTATTTTCATTCATACTCCTCTTTTGGAATCAAGATAAGAGTCAACAAAATTCAAAAAAATATGTCAAAAAAGAAAGAAAAGATGAGTGTCAAGAAAAATAAAGTCAGAAAAGTCCCAAAGACAAAAGAGTCAACAAAAGAAAAAATAGAATCAAGCAAAAGAACAAGCTTCCAGAACTACGCGTGACCTGATTCTCATCTCTCAGGGGTGAGATACGTAGGCTGCCCTACTAAGGGTTCGGTCTAACCAAATAAATAATTTAGAATTTCCCAGTCAAAAGAAACTGGGGCATGAGGTAATCCTCATTGTTTGAGTCGATTCCAAAAGTTGTAAGTCCCACCCAATAAACAATTTAGAGTCATCCACTTCAAGTGTCGTTTGGGCCCCTTGCCATCCTTTCTTTTTAACCCTATCCAAAATCCAAGTTACAACCAAAGAAAGACCTTCAGATCAATCTTTGAGAATGTTAACGCTAAACATGCAATGATTGTGATGACACATTTTAGGAACTACTCGTCTTCCTCAGCTGAAGAAATCAGGAGAGAAATAAATGAGGGAGTCTAATTGGTGAAAACCCTCACGGGCACCATAAGGCGATAGTAAGTTGAGAGAGATAAAAATTAGAGTCTTATCGGTGAAATCCTCACGAGCACTATAAGACAACTGTGAGTTGAGAGAGATGAAAATAAGAGAGTCTCATTGGTGAAAAACCCTCACGGACACGATAAGGCAATGGTGAGCTAGAAAAAAGGAGAGGGGCTTGTTGAAAAAAAAAAACCCTCCAAGGCGCCACTAGCCGAACGAGGTCTTAAATGAAATTGACCTAAGGAAACAACTCAGTTTCAAGGCCATTAACTCAACAACAATTGGTAGAAAGTTTGGATGGAAAGATCAGGCAGCCTGACCCAAAATGCATGGCATAATCTTTAGAGTTGACTATTATTTTTAGATAAATTTTTATTTCTTTGTTTCAATTGGGACATTCATTATATTTTCTTTTTTCTCTTTATTTTGTTTATCTTTCTTGAGTCAATTATCCAAATAAAAGTCATTGTCATTTTTCTCTTGTTGTTGAGTCAAGTCTATGTCGAAACAAATGAGAAAATATTTCAAAACTGGCTACCAGCTTCTTCAATTGCAGAAAGCAAGACAAAGGCCAGCACATGAAAGAGACATGATTGTGAGCCAAAACAAGGCATGCAGAAAGTTTTGTCAACCAACAAGTCTGGGAATTCATAGAAATACCAAGGTTCAAAGGGTTTATCTGAGAAGCATGACAAAGCAGGGATACTGTATTTGTTTTAGAGTCACTCTTAATAATCTGAGTTCGGGTCAATGATACAGCAAGCCAGTGACACATGCTATTGGTTGAAAGAAAGATTAAATGCGACTGGGGAAAGAGCGATTTCCACAAAAGCCAAAGCCGCAAACCAGCCACCATGTTTTTAAACTAACAAGTTTCTTTGTATGACACAGGAACACATGTTACCTTCGAATCAAGGATTTCAAAGCCTAAACATCGAAAGTTGCAATACCGCACTTCCACAAATGAAGGAGACAATATTTTTGCACAAATTTGGTATTCAAAGCCATGGTAAAACTCATAATTCAAGATTTCTAGGAGACATGCTTCCTTGTAAGGAGACGCACTTCCTTGGTTGGGTAATTCAAACAACATTTGTAAGGAGATGCACTTCCTTGTTAGAGCAATTCAAGAGACATTTATTAGGAGACGCACTTCCTTGTTTTTGTAATTCAAGCGATGTTGGTAAGGAGAAACACTTCCTCGTTTGGAAAATTCAAGAAATATTGTAAGGAGATGCACTTCCTTTATTTGGTTAATTCAAGAAACATTTGTGAGGAGACACACTTTCTTGTTTGAGAAATTCAAGAGACATTTGTTAGGAGATGCACTTCCTTATTTTGATAATTCAAGCGGTGTTGGTAAGGAGATGCACTTCCTTGTTTTGTTAATTCAAGCAACATTTATAAGGAGACGCACTTCCTTGATTAGGCAATTCGAGCAACATTTGTAAGGAGAAGCACTTCCTTATTTGGTTAATTCAAGAAACATTTGTGATGAGACGGACTTCCTTATTTGAGTAATTCAAGATACATTTGTTAGGAGACGCACTTCCTTGATTGGGTAATTCAAGCGGTGTTGGTAAGGAGAAGCACTTCCTTGTTCGGTTAATTCAAGCATCATTTGTAAGGAGATGCACTTCCTCGTTTGGTTAATTCATGAAAACATTTCTAAGGAGATGCACTTCCTTGTTTGGTTAATTCAAGAAACATTTGTGAGGAGACACACTTCCTTGTTTAAGTAATTCAATCGGCATTGGTAAGGAGATGCACTTCCTTGTTTTGATAATTAAAGCAACATTAGTAAGGAGATGCACTTCCTTGATTGGGTATTTCGAATTTTGATTTTTAGGTGATGCACTTCCTAACTTGAGTCTTGATTTCTAGAAAAATGCACTTTCTAGTCGAGTTATTGCACTTAATCCTTAGGAGACGCACTTCCCTGCTAGTTTTCATTTGTCAGGGGACACACTTTTAACTTAAACTTATATCTCTAGAAGACGCACTTTCTAGTTACAATCCCTCACTTTAATTCTTAGGAGATGCACTTCCTAGTCTTGGTTATTTAATTTTACTCTTAAGAGATGCATTTCTTAGTCAGAGTCTTGATTCATCATTGTAACATGCAAGTAGGAATGATGTGACTTTTCCAAAAGTCTTCTGATGATAAACTGGGGCAAAAATTCAATTTCTATTTTTGAAACTTTACTTTTCTAGCAAATAAAATCTCTTTATAATAATATTTGTTTGGGATTTTACTTTATGTTCAGGACCCTCCTGGAAAATAGGATGTTACTTTCTGTTCAGGACCCTCCTAAAAAATGGGATTTTACTTTATGTTGAGGACCCTCCTGAAAAATGGGATTTTACTTTCTGTTCAGGACCCTCATGAAAAATGGGACTTCACTTTATGTTCAGGACCATTCTGAAAAATGGGATTTTACTTTCTGTTTAGGACCCCCCTGAAAAATGGTATTCTACTTTATGTTCAGGACCCTCCTGAAAAAATGGAATTTTAACTTCTGTTCAGGACCCTCCTAAAAAATGGAATTTCACTTTACTTTCTGTTCAGGACCCTCCTGGAAAATGGGTCTTTACTTTCTGTTTAGGACCCTTTTGAAAAATGGTATTTATTTTCAGTTCAGGACCCTCCTGAAAAATGGGATTTTATTTCTATTCAGGACCCTCCTAAAAATGGGATTTTACTTTCTGTTCAGGTCCCTCCTGAAAATGGGATTTTTTTTTCTGTTCAGGCCCCTCCTGAAAAATGGGATTTTACTTTCTTTTCAGGACTCTCCTGAAAATAGGGATTTTACTTTCTGTTCAGGACCCTCCTGAAAAATGTGACTTTACTTTTTGTTCAGGACTCTCCCAAATAATGGGATTTTACTTTCTGTTCAGGACCCTCCTGAAGAATGAAAATTTACTTTCTGCTCAGGACCCTCTTGAAAAATGGGAATTTACTTACTGCTCAGGCCCCTCCTAAAAAATGGGACTTTACTTTCTGCTTAGGACCCTCTTGAAAAATGGGATTTTACTTTCTGCTCAGGACCCTTCTGAAAAATGGGACTTTACCTTCTGCTTAGGACCCTCCTGGAAAATGGGTCTTTACTTTCTATTCAGGACCCTCCTGAAAAATGGGACTTTACTTTCATGTTCAGGACCTCCTAAAAAATGAGATTTTACTTTCTGTTCAAGACCCTCCTAAAAAAAATGGGATTTTACTTACTGTTCAGGACCCTCCTGAAAAATGGGACTTTACTTTCATGTTTATGACCCTCCAGAAAAATAGGATTATGTTCAGAACCCTCCTGAAAAATGGGATTTTACTTTCTTGTTAGGACCCTCCTGGAAAATAGGACAACGCTTTCAAAAATGAAGTACTACTTTACTATAATTTTTGTTTGGGATAATTTTTGTTCTAGTTTTAATTTTGGGTTTCAGGGGACCGCCTGAAGAACAGGGTGATGAAATAGCAAGTCAGGAGCCTGCCTGGAGAACAGAGTGAAGAAATAAAAAGTCAAGCAACAAAGTGATGAAATAGCAAGTCAGGAGCCCGCGTGGAGAATAGGGTGAAGAAATGAAAAGTCAAGCAACAAAGCGAAGCAATTGAAAGCCAAGCGACAAGTTGAAAGAAATTGCAAGTCAGGATCCCACCTAAAGAATAGGGTGATAAAAGTTGATTCAAGAGCCAACAGAAGCTGTATAGATAGGATTTAGTAATTTTATTTATGTTTTAACTTGTAATTTTCATTTTTAATGTAATGCCAGAGCTGCAGACCGGAACCTCGATGGAACCTCACTCGACTCTCCAACTCGGTATAGTCCACTTCTCTTCCAACCCTTTGAGATACTTGTGACTTCCTCATGACTTGGGTAGATAGGGTGTTCGATAGGATTCGATTGTCCTTCTTTCTTTTACTCCTCTCTTTGAATAAAGATCGGGACAAAATTCAGTTTCGTTGTTTACTTCTTTGTCTGAAAACACTGCGTGTTTACATTCAAAGGGGGCATGATGTGGACATGTAATTTTGTCCCTCCCCGATATCATCTTACCCATTTTTACCATATCCCACTCATGTAATTACATCCCACAAAAATACAAAAAATAACTCTCAACAAAATCTCTAACAAACTTTTATTCTTTTTAACATCCTAACAACCCTTTCAATTAAAATAAGACACATTACCCATACCCATACCCCCAATACCCCATACCTACGTGACTCTCTCCCCCTCATATTTCTTGTCCACAAAGGGAAAAAGAGAAAAACATTAAAAAGGGGCCCCACTAGGAAACTTCCAAGAGAGGGACAAAAGGACCATTTTTCCATTTTGGCAAAAGAGCATATACACGACATATACAGATCAAACAAAAAGGGGGGTTTTCTTCTTTATTGACCAGACCATCCCATCATTTTATCTTCTCCATTATCTTCTTTACAAGAAAAGCTCACAAAAAAACGTTCTTCTCTTCGCCACGAATCTCGCACGCACACACTCACAGTTCACCAGAAAACACATCCTCTCACTGGAAAACATACGCACATGGAAGAGAAGAATGACGTGAGAGACACCGAGAGAAGAAGTTGATCGGAGATCGAGTTTTTTGGCTACTGTTCACCTAAAATCCTCTCACTAGTTTCGATTCAACTCTATAATCCATTGAAAACCCTATTTAGACCATCTCCATTGGTGAAAACCGAGATCGACCTGTTTCGGGTTGATTCCAGCCATTTTGAGTTCGATTTCAGTTTGTTCGAGGTTAGATTTCTGATTGTTTGGTTTAGTTTTTGGTTCATTTCGGTTAGTTTCGGTGTGTTTGGGTTAGATTTTGGTTCACTCGGGTCAACTTCGTTTGTTAGGGTCGATTTTGGCAAGATTTGAATTGACTCAGGTGGGAAAGTCGTAGGCAGATATCGTCTGTTTCACGTTACAGGGCGTGTATTGAATACTTTCATTCGCTTTGTGGATTGGTTGTTTGAATTAGACTTCGGGTTTTAATTTCCCAAATACTGAGCTGGACAGATTTGTCATTGGGGATTAAGTCGAGGCAATCGGAGGCGGGTTTTCTTTATCTCGTCGAATAATATTGGTCAAAAAGTGGTTTAAGGTCCATCCCTCAACTCTATATTCTTGTTATTGTCTCAAATGTGTTTAATTATTGTGATTATGTGTGATGTGATCGTAGTTGGTGAGTTTTGTTGACGTTATGATGTCATGATTTTGTGCTTCACGGTGTGTTTTCGATGATACATGGAATGAATAGGAGTAGTAGTTGGTGTAATTGATGAAAAATGATACATGGAATGAATAGGAGTAGTAGTTGGTGTAATTGGGTAAGCAAAGTTTAGGACTCGTTGTTTTGTTCAATATTTGAGATTTTGTTAAATAGTTTGATTTTCTCGCACTAAAGTGTATTCATTTGGCCAGAGAATGCCCCGAGGTATTTGTGTTTATTCGCCGGGGAATGCCCCAA
>NW_025884141.1:0-911 GCF_002878395.1 Capsicum annuum
TAATAAAGTAATAATAATATTGTCCTCGAATGAAGAGGAGCACTGACTGCTGAAATCTGCAATGCTACTGCTGCTTTGAAACTCGTGCCTCTATACCTATAGCATCAAATAAAACACCATAGCGCGAATTCGTCAGTACGACTAAATGTACTGAGTATATGAGTGAGGTAGACTAAATGCAAAGGGTTTCATATGCATGAACAATGCTGACTGATATAAACATGAGAATACATACATACATACATACATACGTAACTGCAACTAAACTCATGGTGATACTGACTACTGAGTCTGAATACTGACAACATGAGTTTACTGATGCTGAGATACTAAATGACTAAGTTTATTGATATTAAGATACTGAATGACTGATTTTACTGATATTGATATGTAATTCACTAATAAGTGAGGAACTGATACTGTATTACTGAATACTGGGAGACTAATACTATATTACTGATAAAGAAATGATTGTTTTTTATAGTTCTGATTATGAAGAACTGATTTGATTGACCGTATATAATAGTCCTAAAATTGAGCTTGTGATAACATGACTACTGAGTATGAATATTGATGACATGTATTTACTGATAACATATCATGAATGATAACTGAATTCTGATAACTGATATATCTGATAACATGAGTTCTGATAACTGATAGCATGAATAACTGTATCTGAAAGTCCTAAATCTGATGGAAACAGCTGAATTCCGTACTGTATCTGAGTTGACTGTATCTGGCAATCCTGATATCCTGAAGAACTATCTGAGTTCTTTTACTGAGACTGATACTGAAATAGTGGGAAGTAGTTATCTAACCAACATGCCCCAAATACGCTATAATAGCTAAGATGGGGTCCAATCTCTACCCTGATTGGAAGGGTGTCAATATCGCGCCACTGGTAAGGA
>NW_025884141.1:1011-2290 GCF_002878395.1 Capsicum annuum
GAGTCTGAATACTGACAACATGAGTTTACTGATGCTGAGATACTAAATGACTAAGTTTATTGATATTAAGATACTGAATGACTGATTTTACTGATATTGATATGTAATTCACTAATAAGTGAGGAACTGATACTGTATTACTGAATACTGGGAGACTGATACTATATTACTGATAAAGAAATGATTGTTTTTTATAGTTCTGATTATGAAGAACTGATTTGATTGACCGTATATAATAGTCCTAAAATTGAGCTTGTGATAACATGACTACTGAGTATGAATATTGATGACATGTATTTACTGATAACATATCATGAATGATAACTGAATTCTGATAACTGATATATCTGATAACATGAGTTATGATAACTGATAACATGAATAACTGTATCTGAAAGTCCTAAATCTGATGGAACCAGCTGAATTCCGTATTGTATCTGAGTTGACTGTATCTGGCAGTCCTGATATCCTGAAGAACTATCTGAGTTCTTTTACTGAGACTGATACTGAAATAGTGGGAAGTAGTTATCTAACCGACATGCCCCAAATACGCTATAATAACTAAGCTGGGGTCCAATCTCTACCCTGATTGGAAGGGTGTCAATACCGCGCCACTGGTAAGGATAAGCTGTGAGTGGCCCTCATCTGGCAGGCACTCTAATGAGAACGGTGGAAACCCTCATCTGACAGGTTAAGCTACCTCATCAACCCTTAACTGACAGGTATTGATGTCTCAACCTATGCTGGCTACATAGTTCTGGAACGCAAGGACTGCTTCTAAGAATCACACCCCATCCTTGGGTTCGATCGGTGTTGAATCCTACTCCCAACTGAATGACACTGAACTGATTATACTGAACTGATTTTCTAGTTCATACTAGAATTAACTGAACTATTACTGATTGTTCTGTTTAACTAAACTGAACATGGACTGAGTTTATTGAGTTTTGATGACTAGCGGAACACTACTGAATTCTGTTAACTGACTAAATGCTACTGAGTTCTGTTAGCTGACTGAGTTTACTGATGTCTGAACTGAATACTAAACTAAACTGTATTGGTACTGAGATTTACTGAATTTCATAGACTGACGAAATATTACTGAGATTACGTAGATTACTGAGTACTGAGTAAAACTAAACTGATACTGCCTTTACATGAGTTTTTCTAAGTCATGAGACTGACTGAAGTCTACTGAACATGGCTTGATTGAGAGTATCGTGAAAACATGGCATGGCTCTAGGCACACAACTATATTTTTTGCGTACAAGTACCCCCA
>NW_025884142.1:0-732 GCF_002878395.1 Capsicum annuum
AATAAAAATAGATCCATTAGAACTATAATAGATCTATTTATTACCCAAGTTATCCGCACCCCCCCCCCCTCCAAATGGTATAGTTATGGAGGAGTACTTAAATATAGGTACGAAAATGAAAAATTAGAACATCATTGCAGATACTACCATTTGGAGGGGGGTGCGGATAACTTTGGTAATAAATAGATCTATTATAGTTCTAATGGATCTATTTTTATTTGTGCGTGAATATTTCTTAATTTCTCTAAACATTTTTATTTTTAGTGTATTTATTTTAATTTTATTAATGTTCATATCTTAGGGGGTGATTAGATGGTATTTGATTAAATGCTTTACTGTAATATTCTTTATTTTTTTATCTTAGTCTTTGTAATTCTTGTTTATTATTTTAGAGGTATTCTAAATATTCTATATCTTTTGTTCTAAAATATTCAATTAAATTCTCTTTCATAAGTATTTCTGTTAATTTTATTTCTTCCATATCTTGTCTCCAATATTTTAAATACTCATAGTCTATCATTTTCTTCTAAAGTAGTTGTGATACTGCAAATTTCTTTGTAATAATTTATTCTAATTGTACTATATCTGATATTAAATTCTAGGTTATCTATTTCGTTATTATCCTGTCTTTTTCGTCTATGAATAATTCTATGTCTAAATCATATTCTAAACTGTCTTTTAATTCTAGTTGTTTTATGGTTTTATTTATCTAAATTAATCTTTCTTTTAATT
>NW_025884142.1:832-3407 GCF_002878395.1 Capsicum annuum
TTATCTAGGTAGTAATAGTGATTGTCATCACTTAAGTATATTTCTCTTAACTCGTCTTCTATCTGATTTATATCTAACTCTTCATCTTCAATGTTAAATATTTTTTCCCATATTATTTTCTTTACGTCTATAATTTCTATATCTCTAAGTATGTATAAAACTAGTACTTCAAAATTATCTGTCATTTAGGTGGGTTAATTAAATGCTCTTTCATAATTTTCTTTAGTTGTTTGTTTTAATCTTATTAATTCTTCTATATTTTCATTAAGGTATTCTATATATTTTATATCTTTGGTTCTCATATATTCTTCTAAATTTGTTTTCCTTAGTTTTTCTATTAATTATATATTTTTCATATCCATTTTCCAATACTCTAAATATACGTAATTTATCATGGTTGATGTGTAGGTTTGGTGTGTAAGTATTTATAAGAGTAGTTAGGTAGGTGAGGTATGTAATTTATTCTAGTCATAAAATATTTATCAAATATTTTTTCCAATATGATTTTTCTTATATCTACAATTTCTATATCCTTAAGTACATACAAAACAAGTATTTTAAATTTATCTACCATTTCGTCAGATAAATAAGTATTCATTTTTCATATGATGCTTTTTCAAAATATTTCCTTCAATCATACACATAACAAAATATGATCATTTTAGATTACTATATACTAGATTATTTTTAAATAACATATTCTTCTGTCACTATTAGCATGGTAATCTAGATACTTTTTCCTTAAACAGCACCTCTACTCTGGCTACTCCCCTATCACGACTTTTTTGCCTCACCGGTTTCACCTTTAGGATGACAGAGTTTTTAGGAATTTTTCTGCTTTTCCACTTTGCTAATAAACTTCTTAACATGCTATTTTTCGAATAATTCTACTATAAGGCAACTAACATGAACTTATTTTATCATATCATGACTGTCAGGAATTTATGAATTTAGCTATTCATAATCATAAATAAATATACCTGTTATGGTAGGTTTGATAATTCTAATCTTTGTTCATCCATAGCTTTTTCCATTGAAATATACCTATTTTTAATAAATATTTAAAAGTTTATTGTGAAAGAAGAGTGTTTGCTTCAATGCATGAAGGCTTGCTTTCTCTTCTGCCTTCCATGCCTCTATTTATAATGAGAAAATGAATAATTTACATGGTTCCTACGTATTCTTCCTGATGTTACAAAAGTCAAAAAAGAAAGGCTATCCTATTTACATCTATAAAAGCTAATTATGGTAGGTGTCAAAAAGTCTTGACATCTTAAAAAAAAAAAAGACTTAAAGTACTAAAAGACAAAAATCTATTAGTGCTTAAGATTCTATCTATACAATAATTTACAATTTACATACAAGAAATTGTGAAAGTTATCTACATGTCACTTTCACAATATAATAGCTTGTTTTTTATCTCTTCCATTAGTGTTTCGTGTCTAGCTGACGTCCTTATCTTCATGGTTGATTTTTTCCTTTTATTCTAGTTGGACTTCTGGGATACTATTATCTTCTCTATTACATCTCGAACATTAATGGTCTGGATATTTGTGTCCAATCATCTTGCAATATCTTGTTAATAATCCATCTGAAATAAATTCTTTCTTAATTGCTCTTGCAGTAAATTATTTTTCTGGGTTAAGTAATGTCATTATCCATTGTCTGACATCTTCCATATCTGTTTGTCATAGTTCTTTTGAATTTGAATAAATCATTTTATGGTCTCTTGAATAATATCTCCATATTAGGTTTCCATTGATATAATTGTTTGTTAATTCTTGAATAATAGTAGCTAGTCTAATAAGTCATTTATTTGCGTAGAAATCAGGTATCTCAATTCTGGGTATCTCTGGTTAATCCTATTTTTACAACTTGTATAACTGGTTTGATCTCATCGTATAATATCTCTGCTAGTACAGTATAAAACTTTATATAAAATAGATTTTCTTTGGTTACTCTTTTATAATTGATGAATATTTTTTGTAATTCTTCCATAGCTGATAGTTCTTCTCCATCTTGGGTATATATGGTATTTAATAATCCATAGTTGAAACAAGTTTTTATTAAGCTTGGGTTAGTTTTGGGTAGTGCGATTAGCTTGTTATGACCTTGCAATCTTTGGGTTATATAGTTTGTGTTTAGTTTTTGGATATCTGTAGCTTTGGGTTAAGGTTTAGAAAAGTTTGTACTTTGTAGATATTTTCTATGTATCCTCGGGCTAGATGGTTATAAGTTTTTTTATCTTGGTTCAAACTATCTCAATATGTGGTAATTTGTGGGGGTATGTACAAGGGGTCTTTTTGTATTTTTGGTATAAATGGCTTTTCAAATATCTTATTCATGTTCATGTTCTGGTATCTTTGTCCACTAGCTCCTTTGCTTATACCTGCAATTGTAGATTGATAAACGTTATGGGTTTTGTGGAGTGTCCCAACGTCTCCTTTTAGCTCTGAAATTTTAATGTCTTCCGATCGACATAGCTCTGCACACTGCTGAGTTAGTTGATTTGTAGCTTCATACTTCAGTGTAACTTCATCAGTCTTTAGCTTTTCTATTTCATTACCCATATTGT
>NW_025884143.1:0-5335 GCF_002878395.1 Capsicum annuum
GTTTGAAGACAAACTGAATCCTAATTTGAATGAGACTGAGCCAATAAATCTAGGGGATCAAGAAGATGTTAGGGAAACTAAAATCAGTGTACATGCTTTGCTACAGCTAAAAGATGGAATGATTCAAGAATTGATTGATTATAAGGATGTTTTTGCATGGTCTTATGATGATATACCTGGTTTAAGCACTGAATTAGTGGCTCACAAATTGCCAACTGATCCCGCGTTCCCTCCTGTCAAACAGAATTGAGGAAGTTTAAAATGGATGTAAGTATTAAAATTAAAGAGGAAAACATAAAACAACTTGAAGCCAAAGTAATTCGAGTAGCTTGCTATCCCATGTGGTTATCCAATGTTGTTCCCGTACCAAAGAAAGATGGCAAAATTCGAGTGTGTGTTGATTACCGTGATTTGAACAGAGCAAGTCCGAAAGATGATTTTCCACTGCCCAACATTTATATTTTGTTAGACAACTGTGCTAAACACGAGGTGGCCTCTTTTATGGATTGCTATGCCGGATATCACCTGATCATTATGGATGATGAAGACATGGAGAAGACGTCTTTTATCACACCATGGGGGACCTATTGTTATCGAGTGATGCTGTTTGGTTTGAAGAATGCTGGAGCAACATACATGAGAGCCATAACCACTGTGTTTTATGATATGATGCATAAAGAGATTGAGGTCTATGTGGATGATGTGATTATTAAGTCAAAAAGTCAGGCCGACCATGTTAAAGATTTAAGAAAGTTCTTTGAAAGGCTTTGCAGGTATAATCTCAAACTCAACTCGGTAAAATGTGTATATGGAGTTCCATCTGGAAAGCTGTTGGGGTTTGTAGTCAGCCGTCGGTGAATTGAATTGGATCCCTCAAAAATCAAAGCCATTCAAGATTTGCCCCCTCCTAAGAATAGAACGGAGGTGATGAGTTTGCTTGGTAGACTAAACTATATTAGCAGGTTTATTGCTCAACTCACAACTACTTGTGGGCCCATATTCAAGTTGCTAAAAAAGAGTGCTACGGTAAAATGGACTGAAGAATGTCAGGAAGCGTTCAATCGAATCAAAAGGTATTTATCAAATCCGCCCATGCTGGTACCCCCGGAGCCTGGTAGGCCTTTGATCTTATATTTATCAGTCATGGATAATTCTTTCAGCTGTGTCCTGGGTCAACATGATATCACGAGTAAAAAGGAGTAGGCTATTTATTATCTTAGTAAGAAGTTCACCGCATATGAGGCCAGGTATACTCTTCTTAAAAGGACGTGTTGTGCCCTAACTTGGGTAGCACAGAAGTTGAAGCACTATCTCTCATCCTATACTACTTATCTCATCTCCCGCATGGATCCTTTGAAGTATATATTTTAGAAGCCTATGCTGACAGGTCGATTGGCAAAGTGGCAAATATTGCTTACCGAGTTCAACATTGTATATGTGACTCAAACCGCCATGAAAGCTCAAGCCTTGGCAGATCATCTTGCTGAGAATCCCATCAATGAAGAGTACGAGCCATTAAAGACATATTTTCCTAATGAAGAAGTGTCATGTGTCGATGAAGTCGTTATAGATGCTGATCCAGGTTGGAGGTTGTTCTTCGATGGAGCTGTCAATATGAAAGAAGTCAGAATAGGTACGGTTCTTATCTCTGGATTGGGACAGTATTTCCCAGTAACAGCATAACTTTAATTCTACTGTACTAACAATATGGCACAGTATGAAGCCTGCATTCTTGGTTTGAGGTTAGCTGTTGATATGGGAGTCCAAGAATTATTGGTGTTTGGAGATTAGGATTTGCTCGTCCATCAAATTCAAGGCGATTGGGAGACGCAAGATTTGAAGCTCATCCCGTATCGACAATGCTTGCAGGAGCTATGTCAACGGTTTGTGTCAGTAAAATTTAGGCATATTCCAAGGATTCATAATGAAATTGTTGATGCTTTAGCCACTCTGTCTTCAATGCTCCAACATCCTGACAAAGCCTACATCGATGCAGTGCATATACAGAGTCGTGATCAGCATGCTTACTGTAATGTGGTTGAAGAAGAGCTCGATAGAGAACCTTGGTTCTTGGATATCAAGCGGTACATTCAGTCAGGAGAACACCCAGCATATGCCACCAATGATCAAAAGAGGATTATTAGGCGTTTGGCTAGTGGATTTTTCTTAAGTAGGGGAATCTTGTATAAGAGGACCCCAAATCTGGGACTTTTAAGGTGTGTAGATGCAAGAGAAACTTCAGCAATCATGGTTGAAATACACTCTGGAGTATGCGGGTCACACATGAATGGTCATGTCTTGTCAAAGAAAATTCGTCGAGCAGGTTATTACTGGCTTACTATGGAAAAGGATTCTATTCAATTTGTTTGAAAGTTTCATCAATGTCAGGTACATGGTGATCTAATACGTTCTCCTCCTGTTGAGTTGCATGCAATGGCCACTCCATGGCCGTTCGTGGCTTGGGGAATGGATGTAATTGGACCGATTGAGCCGAAGGCATCAAATGGGCATAGATTCATTTTGGTAGCCATTGACTACTTCACAAAGTGGGTAGAAGCAGTAACTTTCAAGTCAGTGACAAAGAAGGCTGTGGTAGCTTTTTTTTATGCCAATATCATTTGTAGATTTGGAATTCCTAAGATGATCATTACAGATAATGCTGCCAATCTCATAGTCATTTGATATAAGAAGTATGTCAACAGTTTAAGATCGCATATCGAAATTCTACTTTATATCGTCCAAAGGCCAACGGTGCCGTAGAAGCCGCCAATAAGAATATAAAAAATATACTGTGAAAAATGGTACAAGAGTCTAGACAGTGGCATGGAAAGTTGCCCTTTGCATTGCTAGGTTATCGCACCATTGTTCGCACTTCAACAGGGGAAAATCCATATTTATTAGTGTATGGAACAGAAGCAGTCATCCCTGCAGAAGTTGAAATTCCCTCTCTTCGAGTCATTGTAGAAGCAGAGATTGATGATAACAAATGGGTAAAAACCCAACTGGAACATTTGAGTTTGATTGAGGAAAAAAGGCTAACGTCTGTGTGTCATGGCCAGTTGTATCAGAGGAGGATGGCTCAAGCGTATAACAGAAAGGTCTGTCCCAGGAATTTTGAAGTTGGTCAGTTGGTATTGAGATGTATCCTTTCTCACCAGGTTGAAGCGAAAGGCAAGTTCTATCCTAACTGGAAAGGTCCCTTCATTGTGAAGAAACTGCTGCCCAATGGAGCCTTATATTTGACAGATATTGAAGGCAAAATGGTAGAAATGGCTATCAATGCTGATGCGGTCAAAAGATACTATGTATGATATTTGATCCTTTATTGAGTTTATTGCATGTTTAGTACTTGCATTTTAAAAGATTGATATGATGAAGACATTTTATTCTTCTATCCAAACATTATGTCATCCTTTGTTTACCCGTTTGAGCTTCATTTTATTTTTCTTTCATATCCCTCTTTTGGAATCAAAATAGAGTCAAAGATAAATGTCAAGAAAATAAGAATAAAAGAAAGAGTTCGAAAATAAAAGAAAAATCAAATCAAAACAAAAAACAAGTTGATGGAACTACGTGCGACCTGATTCTCCTCTCTCGAGAGTGAGATACGTAGGCTGCCCTATTTCGGGCTCGGTCCAACCAAATAATTATCTAAGATTCACCCAGTCAACAAAGCTGGGGCATGAGTTAATGTGTTGTTTGAGTCGATTCCGAAAGTTGTAAGTCCCACCCCCACTTCAAGTATCGTTTGAGCCCCTTACCATCTTTTCTAACCTTAACCAAAAGCCAAGTTACAACCAAAGAAAGTCCTTCAGATCAATTTTTGATAATGTTAAGGCTAAGCATGCAATGGATATGATGATACATTGTGAGGCACCATAAGGCGATGGTAACTGAAAAGAAATAAAAATGAGAGAGTCTTATTGGTGAAAACCCCCGTGGGCATCATAAGACGATGGGGAGTTGTGAGAAATGAAAATGAGAGAGTCTTATTGGTGAAAACAATTGCAGGCACCATAAGGCGATAGTGAGTGGAGAGAAATAAAAATGAGAGAGTCTTATTGGTGAAAACCCTCACGGGCACCGTAAGGCGATGGAGAGTTCAAGAGAAAAGTGAAAAGTGAAAAGAAAGAGATTTGTTGGCGAAAGTCATTTAAGATGTCGACAATCGAATGTGATGAATGAGTCCAATGGATTTGAAGAAGCGGCTCAGTGGCAAAAGCACGAACTCAACAACAAATGGGGAGTTTGGATAGGAAGATCAGGCAGCTCAATGCAAAATGCATGTCATACTCATTGGAGTTGGTTGTCGTATTCAGATAAGTTTTCTTTTTGAATATGGGACATTGCCCTTTTCTTTCATTTACATATTCATGCTTTTTGTCTTTTTATGTTATTTATCAAAATGAAAGTCACCATCATTTCTTTACATTTTAAGTCAAGTCTATGTCAAAACAAGCGAGAAGAGATTTTAAAATTTACTACCAGTCTTTCCAATTATACAAGGAAAAGTGAAGGAACAACACAGGAAAGAAAAATGATCGTAATTCAACACGAAACAAAGAAAGTCTATCAACCGACAAGCTGTTGGATTCGTGGAAGCATTCAGATTTGGGAAAAGGGTGCACCTCAGAGGCATGGTAAAATGGAAGCCCATTGTTCAAGTCAGAACTCACTTTCCTCAATCTGTATCTGGGTCGATGATGCGGCAAGATAGGGCAAGTGTTAGCGATTTAGAACAAAGATGAAAGGAACGAGTGCTGGGCAGATACCTGAGAAGCCAAGATCTGCAAACTACCACTAAGTTTTTAACTGATAAATTTTCTTTGTTGAAATAGGGGCAAATTTGCTTCACTTAATTTAGCTACCATTGGAAATGCACATTCGTGAGACTTTACTTCATGTTCAGGACCCTCCTGAAAAATGGGATTTTAATTTATGTTCAGGACCCTCCTGAAAAATGGGATTTTAATTTATGTCCAGGACCCTCCTGGAAAAATGGGATTTTACTTTATGTTTAGGGCCCTCCTAAAAATGGGATTTTTCTTTATGTTCAGGACCCTCCTGAAAAATGAGATTTTACTTTATGTTCAGGGCCCTCCTGAAAAATGGGAATCTACTTTATGTTCAGGACCCTCCTGAAAATGGGATTTTACTTTATGTGCAGGGCCCTCCTGAAAAATGGGAATCTACTTTATGTTCAGGATCCTCCTGAAAAATGGGATTTTACTTTCTGTTCAGGACCCTCCTGAAAAATGGAATTTTACTTTATGTTCAGGACCCACCTGGAAATGGGATTTTACTTTCTGTTCAGGACCCTCCTGAAAAATGGGAT
>NW_025884144.1:0-1214 GCF_002878395.1 Capsicum annuum
ATAACAAAGGTTAGAAGTCACCGGATTACGCTTGTAGACCAAGACGGCAACTAAGCCCAGCGTCGACCTGCTGCCGGGGGATTCCGCTGCTGAGATGGAGCTGCGGCTGCTGGCGACCGAGCGGCGGGTGCAGACGGAGCTGCAGCTGAAGACCGAGCTTCGGCTGTTGGGCTGTTGTACCAACGCCGGAGGGGGTGGAGGGGGGGGGTGGGGGTGGGTGGGGAGGTATGGACAGAAAAGTATGGGGGGGTGAACAGTGGGGGGGGGAGGGGGATGGCTTGGAACCGAAGGTTGGCGACGGGGGTCGGCGCCGGTGATCGGAGGCCTGTGCCGGAGGTCGGGTCGGCATCGAAGGTCGGCGACGACGACGGGGCCGGGGACCGGGGCGAGAGAGAGAGAGGGTAGGGAGAGAGAGAGAGAGAGCCGTTCGAACGGCGACGGCGGTCGACGCCGGGGACCGGTGGTCGGGGCCGGAGGTCGGATCGGGTCGGCGCCGACGGTCGGCGACGGCGCCGAAGGCCGTGGACCGGGGCGAGGCGAGAGAGAAAGAGAGAGGATAGGGAGAGAGAGAGAGAGCCGTTAGAGAGGGTAGGTCCTAATTCATCCTTTTATTTAGTTGCATTTATCAATATTCTTTATTTTTATACATTAATTTCTTTTTCTTTTCATTGAAATTATAAAGGGAGCACAGAAGTGCAGACCAAAAAATTCAACTTGAATCATCCATTTGCATCTCATTCAATCTATGATATTGAAGACACTAAGGTCACCAATAAGTTTTTGGCGTGGCTTTCAGTGGACCTTCTCAAATATCATGTGAAGAAGTATTTACTTTACAACTTAATTATATAATTCATTTACATTTTATGTTTATTATTAAGTATTATGCTTTATAAATTAACAGGAGCAACAGAGAGGAACATTATAAGAAAAACAAGTCGAGGATGTCAGTTATGAATTTTGGCATTCTATCAGTTGATGACAAGAATTGGTTCTACATTATAGGTACTCCTGGACAGTCATGGTCAGATGAAGTGAGTTACATCTTTATATTATAATTACGTATGACGATCTATCTATTATATGTATTTTATTGTATACATATGCAGTATCATATGTTCAGACACATGTATTTGAGTACATAAATAATTAGTGAAGATATCCAAAGTTTGATTTTGGTTAGTTGCTTTTACAAAGCTTTCATTTTTTGATGC
>NW_025884144.1:1314-2780 GCF_002878395.1 Capsicum annuum
TTATGTTTATTATTAAGTATTATGCTTTATAAATTAACAGGAGCAACAGAGAGGAACATTATAAGAAAAACAAGTCGAGGATGTCAGTTATGAATTTTGGCATTCTATCAGTTGATGACAAGAATTGGTTCTACATTATAGGTACTCCTGGACAGTCATGGTCAGATGAAGTGAGTTACATCTTTATATTATAATTACGTATGACGATCTATCTATTATATGTATTTTATTGTATACATATGCAGTATCATATGTTCAGACACATGCATTTGAGTACATAAATAATTAGTGGAAGATATCCAAAGTTTGATTTTGGTTAGTTACTTTTACAAATCTTTCATTTTTTGATGCAGCAAATTGATGTTTGCTTTTACTATTTGAGAAAGAAATCAAAGTATGAACATCTATAGCACAGTTGACTGCAATTTTATGAACATTGTAAGTAATGTGGTAGCTGTGTATTCAATTGATGATCCAGCGCTTGATGCTGGTGGAAAAGAATACCATTTGAATGAGTACATAAGTGGATTTCGCGTGCATGCTACTGTGCCACGGTATATGATTGATCATATATTCATTCCTATCAAAGTAAATTCCAAACATCATTGGGTTCTGGCTGTTCTGTCTTTTAACCAGAGATGCATATACGTATATGATTCTATGTCATCTGCTGGTCATGATTCTGCTGTGCTTGCTGAAGTTCAGAAATTAGTTGAGGTTATACCTTTATAACTTTTGGCATGCAAATTCTATGAGAAGAAGGGTATTGATATTGACAGTCATCCAAATTACAAGTTAAATGAAAAAAGAAGATCTATTTGATATCTACATTGTAGAAGATTTGCCTCAACAACCAAGTGGCAGCTTGCACGTTTTATATTCATATTAATGGTTATATATATTATATATATTTCATGTTATACATATATATATATATATACTTATGAATTATACTATATGCAGGGATTTATAAATGATTACTTATGCCGAGTGCCTTACATTTGGTGGAGGTGTTTCGAAAGTCGACTTTGATCCAGATCTGCTTCGCACGAGGTACGCTGCAATGTTGTGGCATTATAGTAAAAGAAAAGAAGAAGAGAAAGCACAGAGCGATGATGAAGCACCAAGTACGCCTCGTAGGGAAATTCAGATAACAGAAATTACTGCAGTAACTGATATATGCCTTTTATTTTGACATAGTTGTATTTGACAACAATTAACATTTTGTTGACTGCGTCTTTTTTAATATATTTTAAGTTTCATATGTTATTTTTATGATCAATTTCAATATTTTATTATGATGTTTAATTGATGTGATATTTACTTTTTGTGATGTTTACAGTACAATATTTAATTTAGGTTTCTATTATGTGTATGTTGATTGATACGAATACAAAATATATGTATTTTAAATTTTAATTTTTTAAATATGTATTGTGAGGAATGTGCATCCATTTTTTAGTATA
>NW_025884145.1:0-25808 GCF_002878395.1 Capsicum annuum
GTGAGTAGGAGGTACGAACTAGAAGGAAATGGGCAGACTTGGTCATTCTATCTACAATGACCCAAATTGAATCATGCTAATGATGAGTTGTATGAAAATCCATCACGAAGTCCATGTTCACTTCTTCCCACTTCCAAGTAGGAATGGTAAACTCCTGCATAGAACCACTAGGTTCCTGATGCTCTATCTTAACCTGCTGATATGTAGAGTACTTAGCCACAAATTTTGCAATGTCCCTTTTCATCCCACTCCACCAATAGATCTCCCGCAAGTCTTGGTACATCTTAGTGACCCTTGGATAAATAGAGTGGTGTGCACCATGCACTTTTGCAAGAATTTGCTGCCTCAAGTCATCTACACTGGGAACACACAGATGACCCTGACAACAAAGAACATCGTCTCCCCCTTGGGAGATAACCTCTACTTCCTGACTCTGAACTGACTCTTTTACCTTAACAAGGCTAGGATCCCTGTCTTGCTTCTTTTTCACCTCGAAAAGTAGAGATGACTCTGAACTACTCTAAAAACCAATACAACCCTATGAAGAGTCGACCAAGAGAATGCCTAGTCTGGCAAGCTGATGAATCTCCTGAGCTAATTTCTTCTTACTATCCTCAACATGGGAAACACTACCCATGTATACTCATGTCATAATCCTTCAAGAGCTCTAAGCACTTTCTCTGATGAAGATTGAGATCTTTCTGGGAAAAAAAATACTGACGGCTCTTATGATTTGTGAAGACGTCTACATGAACACTATATAGATAATATACCTCCAAATCTTTAAGATAAAGACAACTGCTGCGAACTCAAGGTCATGATTAGGATAATTCTTCTCATAGGCTTTAACTGTCTGTAGGCGTAGGATATGACTCTACTATACTGCATGAGGACACAACCTAAACCTACTCTGGATGCATCACAATATATTAAGAATCCATTGAAACAATCAAAAAGTGCTAAAACTGGAGCTGAGGTGAGTCGAGTTTTCAACTCCTGAAAAATCCTCTCGCAAGGTTCTGACCACTGAAACTTGACCTTCTTCCGAGTCAATCTGGACATAGGAGATGCAATAAAAGAAAATCCCATGACAAACCATCAGTAATAGCCAGCCAAACCTAAGAAACTTCTGATATCAGATGGAGAGACATGGTGAGGCCAGTTTCTTACTGCTTTGGTTTTCTGAGGATCTACTGTAATACCATCATCGGAAATAATGTGGCCAAGGAATGCTACTGATCTTAGCAAAAATTCGCACTTACTAAACTTGGCAAACAACTGGTGATCCCTGAGAGTCTGAAGAACAATTATGAGATGGTCTGAATGATCACACTCTGTGCGAGAATAGACCAAAATATCATCTATGAAGACTATGACGAATATGTCCAAGTACTGCTTGAACACCTAGTTTATCAAGTCCATGAAAGCTACAGGGGCATTAGTAATTCCAAAGGACATGACTAGAAATTCAAATGACCATACCGAGTACGAAAGGATGTCTTCGGAATGTCACATTCTCTAACTCTGAGCCGATGATAACCTGATCTGAGGTCTATCTTAGAGAAATAACTTGCACCCTGAAGTTAGTCAAACAAGTCATCTATCCTAGGAAGTGGATACCTGTTCTTGACTGTGACTTTGTTGAGCTAACTTAATCAATACACATTCTGAGAGAACCGTGTTTCTTGTGCACGAATAAGACTGGCGCACCCTATAGGGATACACTGGGCCTGATAAATCCCTTATCTAAGAGATCCTTCAACTAATCTTTGAGCTTCTTGAGTTCTGCTGGTGCCATTCTGTATGGCGAAATAGAAATAGGATGAGTACTTGGGAAAAGGTCTATGCCAAAGTCTATTTCTCTTTCGGGAGGAATGCCTAGAAGATCTTTGGGAAAGAAATCTGAATATTCATTAACCACTGGTACTGATTCGAGACTGGGAGATTTGGAACTACAATCCTTAACAAGCATAAGATGATACACACACCCCTTAGAAATCATTTTTCTTGCCTGAAGGTAGGAAACAAGCTGACCCCTGAAAGAAGAAGTGCTACCCTTCCACTCTAGGATGGCTCATTCGGGAACTAAAACTGAAATATCCTATTTCTACAGTCAACTATGGCATAGCAGGAATAAATCCAATCCATGCCGAGAATGATATCAAAATCAGTCATCTCTAAGTCTACTAAATCTGCTGACATGGATTTCTGAAATATCATAACCGGTCAGTTCCTATATACCTACCAAGCTATGATGGTTTTACCCACCGGGGTAGAGACTGAAAAGGGCTCTACTATTTAGGACTGATTCTGAAATCGCCTGCTATATATGGAGTGACAAATGACAAGGATACACTTGGGTCTAGCAAAGCATAAACATCAACATGGAAAATCTGTAACGTACGAGTAACGACATCAAGAGAATTTTCCTAATCCTGTCGGGTCTGAAGAACATAGAGTCTGTTTGGGCATTGCCCACTAGTAGCACTGGAAGTGGCACCCTGCAGGTTCGGGTGATTGAACTGAGCTATGGAACGATTCTGCTGACACTGAGGACCTGGCGGAGGACAGTCCCTAACTCTGTGGCCTGGCTTGCCACAAACAAAACAAACTCCTTAACCCGCTCTACACATACCCTAATGGTGCTTACCGTAGGTCTGACATTGAGGATAAGTGCGGGCACTGCTAACACTTTCCTAAGATTTAAAGCCTGGTGATCTGTCTTTGTTGCCATCCCTGAACTTCAGCACTAGGGTACTAGCGGAGGAAGGGGCTGGAACTGCTGACTTAGGATAAAAATACGAATGATTTCCTCCCTCTGATTTGGGCTGAGCAAAACTAAAACTTCCTGCTCTTGCTCTGTTGTTCTGCCTCTCCCTAGTCTTAACCTTCTGCTTCTCTATCTGTTGAGAATGGATCATGAGCCTGGCTAAAGTAATATCACTGTTCAACATCGTACACCTACACTCATTTACCATGCTATCATTCACCCCTGACACAAACTTGCTCATCTTAGCCCCGTTGTCTGCAACCATATGAGGGACATATCTGGATAGCTGAGTAAATCTGAGAGAACACTCTCTAACTGTCATATTTCCCTTCCTGAGATTGATGGACTCAAGAAATATGACCTGCATCAATCTCAGAAAATCTCAAGAACTCAACAAATTCTTTCCACTCAACAGGACCTGCATCCCCTAACCTTTCTGCTAACCACTGCTTGTACCAAGTGTGAGCGACATCCTATAATTGGTATGCGGCTAACTCAGCACTCTGAGAAGAAGTGACTCCCATGATATCAATGACCTTCTAGACTTGATCAATGCATTCGTAAGGATTCTTGTCTAGCTTAGACCCAAAGAATGATGGAGGGTTCATTCAGGTTAAGTCTCGAATCCTAGATGCTGCTGAATTAGCCACTGGGTTGGCTGGAACAACTGCTGGTCGTTCATTCTAGGCAGCTATTGACTGAGCATGCACGGTAAATGCTTTCTTTAACTCCACATGAGAAACATGTTCGCCCAAAGGATCTTCAGGCTGAGGAGCTGGCTGATTTCTTCTCTTTGGAGGAATGTTTCTGAAATAAGAGAAGAGCAGATTAGACTGTGACTCTGACTTAAAATTATGCTTACTAGCACGACATGAATACTGAAGAAAGGGAACTGTTCCTAAAACATCTCATAGCCTCCTGTACATAAATGTGGTGCGCAACACACCCATGTACAAGACTCTACTAAATGCGGTTATCAGACTTCCTAGGACTCTATTGAACCTTAGGCTCTGATACCAAGTTTATAATGCCCCGATTTTCTGAACCGGAATGCTACATGGTGCTTATAACCCTGACGGACCACAAGCTAATCCATGACTAATATCTGTACTTATATACTACAATTCATGACATAATAATGCAGAAAACATACAAAATAGGCCATAAGGTTCAATTGAAATAATATAACATCCAAATAGGAAAAAAATACCCAAAATAATTGAAAATTAAATCTGAAAGCTAAATCTGAGTGTAAATCCGAAAGCCTCTAAGTGCTTTCTGAAATAAGGAGTTGAAGGAACATGTCTCCAACTAAATACATAAACTAATAACTGGCTAAAATAATAATGAATAAATCCAATCATATTGTCCTCTAATGAAGAGTACTCACTGAATCTCTGTCACTGGAAATGCTACGGCTACTGCCGATCTGGAGCTTGTGTCTATGAACCTATGGTGTAATATGAAAAAAAATCACCATAGCGCAAATGCATTAGTACGAGGGGATGTACTGAGAATAAGAGTGAGGTAGGCTAACTATAAATAGGGTTTGCATGCATGAACAATGCTAACTGACTGACTGATATGAACGTAAGAGTGCAAACATACATACATAGTAATTAAGATTGTGAGTACATAGTAGCTAAATCTGTATGCTAATAAATGACTGGAACTGTAGTTCTGATAACATGAGCGACTGTGTCTGACAGACTTGAATCTGGTAGAACTCCCTGAGTTCCGTGCTATAACTGAATTTAACCATATCCAATAGTCCTAGTATACTGATATCTAAAGAACTATCTAAGTTCTTTTACTGAGAATGATACTAAAACTGTGGGAGGTAGTTGTTTAACCGACATGCCCCATATGTGCTGTTATGGCTAAGATGGGGTCCAATCTCTGCCCTGACTGGAAATGAGTCAATACCGCGCCACTGGTAAGGATAATATATGAGCAACACTCATATAACAGGTAACTCTAGTGAGAACTGTGGTAAGCCTCATATAATAGGTTAAGCCACCTCATCTACCCTTATATAACAGGCTGCATTGTCTCAACCTATGCTGGCTACATAGTTTTGGAATTCAAAAATGACTGCTAAGAATCACACCCTCACATACAGGTGAGTTCCCATCCTTAGGTTCACTCGGTGCTAACTCCTACTCCTATCTGAAAAGACTAAACATGATTCAACTTACTGTACATGGACAGATTAACTGATTTCCGTTGACTGATGGAGTAGTACTATTATCTGAGAGTTAACTGGGATCATGAGATTTCTGAGGTTTTCTGAGTCACATGACTGACTGAGTAGTACTATTATCTGAGAGTTAACTGGGATCATGAGATTTTTTAGGTTTCCTGAGTCATATGACTGACTGAGTTCTATAGATTACATCTTGACTGAGATTATCATGATAACATGACATGGCTCTAGGCACACAGCTATGTTTTTCGGGTATGAATACTCCCAGGACTCGATAGAAGAAAACTGACACACATGACATGACTTGATCACAAGTTTGGAGTCCAAATTTGCTATATCATAAGTAGGGGATAGTAAACTTCATGTATTTAATCAATACCTCAAACATGGTAGGGAAAGCATGAATATAATTCGCACATAAAATTCATATTTCCATCATCATACATGCTTCATACTATCACCATAAGAATACATAAAGAGCATGGGCATTCATATTGAAGTGTATCGCTAACATGGAATTGTCATTTAGATATCATGAAATCATGTAAATATGAACTTCTAGCATCCTAGGAATTTTATCAAACACCTTACATGCATTCTTTATGGCATAGGTGGATTTCATACTTGCATTAGTTCAACCCACCCAAAGTTCAAGATTTTCAACCAACAATCACATATATTCCATGAAAAACATCCTTGGATATCATCTTGAAACTTGAACAACAATCATCAACGTGTACATGCTTATATCACCACAAAAGTTTACAAAATAACATTTAAAAGCATGATTTTTGAACTCTATGAATGAATTGAATCCAAAGATGAACACTATGCGTAACTTAAATCTTGATCTTGAAAGAGATATAATATTTCTGAAGGTTCCTGAAGAATCCTTAGGCTTCCTCTGGATTTTTCTTGACTAGGGTTTAACCCCTTTGGGAAAGAATGTTCTTGTTCCCGAGAAGATGATCTTGAGAGGAAACCCTAATCTAGTGGTTAAAGTGTATGAGAGAGCTTTTTGAGAAATTTTCACTAAAGAGAATGGAAGTTAATATGTTCCTTGAGGGTTATAAGTTTTGGGAAATGAAGGGAAAAGACCAAAATACCCTTATGAAATAAATTCCCAGTTGCTGAAAATAATAGTTGACGACATTTGTGACAAGGCATCAAAAATGTGGTAAGCCTTCAAAAATATCATCACACAGAAGCTAGAATTGATGGTTTCTGCCTAAGTCTGATGACCTTCATTGTAGGGCGTCACAAATGTGGTAAGCTAACACAAATGTCATCACTTAGGAGCTGGTTTCTGCCTAAGGCTGACAACCTTTGTGGTAGGGTGTCTCAAATGTGGTAAGCTACCATGAATATCATCACACAGGAGCTGGTTTCTACCTAAGGCTGATGACCTTCGTGGTACGGCATCACAAATATGGTAAGCTACCATGAATTTCATCACACAGGAGTTGGGTTCTGCCTAAGGCTGACGGCCTTCATGGTAGGGTATCAAAAATGTGGTAAGCTACCACGAATGTCGTCACACTATTTCCAGCCTGACATGCTGGAGTAAAATAGAAATAACTCTTTGCTCCGATATCGGATTTAGGAGAAATTGGTATAGTTGGAAAGCTAATTCAATTATATATCTGTTGGTAGGTCATGAGCTAAAATATTCCAAGTAGAATGAGAGATATGCTCGTTTGAAGTTGACTATACCAATATCCTTCTCAAGAATTCAATCGGTAAGGAATGTTTTTATTCGTCTGATAGCTGGGAGTTATTTGAAGCCTTAATATACATCTAACCTACTTATAAAACTATAAAATAACCATAATGTACTATGCATGAGTTTTGTACATGGCTCTAATATTGGTTTGTATTTTTTGGGATATTACACACACACACACACACATACATATATATATATATATACATATATACACAGCTAGAACCATTTCTAAGAGACTATAAGTCCATAAATCCATTACCAGGGGTAAATTTCATGACTAAAAAATCTTAAAAGTGTGTAATTGGTTGGAATCTCTCAAATTGTGGTAAATAATAGTAGTAAAATCATGGGTGAGAATCTGTCTTAGCCAAATCTTCAAAAAACCATTATTAGTTTCAAAGGATTATAAATTATTCATTAATATTACACGATTCCTTTTATGGAGGAATTCGTCATAGAAGTTAAAAGTGGGAATAAATCCCCCTTTTAAGAAAAATAGTTGTAAAACTACATTTTTTGTTGGAATTGTACCATTTACCATTTTGTCATCATGAATGCACTGAATTTATGCATGCCATCATATGTATCCTAACAATGCGATCAAAATCATAAAAATGTCTATAAACTATGACAATGTTTTTTACAAGGATAAACCCCACTACGAAACCCAACCAATATCATAAACACTTCCTAGGGACCACATAATATATTTTCGACATAACCATAACATCATAATCTGGGAAAAACGCTCCCAATCCACTGAATAATGCAGTAACCTTACACTAAGGTTCATTTACCTCAACTATGCCTAACATGCTCCCAACCTAGAATAATAGAATACTAAAAGAATAATTTGTATTTCACCTTAAGGGTCAATGACCCATCTAACCCCCAACCTCATCAACTAGACTAATTCATGGTATTCTAACCGATATTAAATCCTAACATCCCTCTTTAACATGTAATATATACAATATACCATCTTGCGAAGAAGAGTAGACAGAAACCCATATTTAACCACTAGATTGTCTACAAATCATCTGTATTTACTCCATAATTACAGAACACCATAACACTATTAAAATAGTAATCTAAAGTTTGTTAAGTATAAATGAGACCTATATTGTTAGATTAAGGGTCAGGTTGAATTTTGGGTAAAGAACGGGATTGTGGGGAAAGGTAAATGGAATCCAAAATAAAACCCGCCGCGAGGTCCCTGAAAGGACAATGAAGTTTTTCTCAAGAGTTGAGAAATAATGGAGCACAATTCAGGTCTCAAATTAACCCTCAAAGTTTAGGAATTCAAGACCTAGTTTCTATGAATATTACCATGAATTATAATGGAAATTTAAGGGAAAATTAATGGGAAATGACCAAGATGAGTTAGGTTAGCTTACCTTAACCTCTGTGGATAATTTCCCACTTTTTCCTCTCTTTGAGGTATCGATTTACTGTAAATATTATGGAAGAAGTGATAAAAATTATGTGGAGAAAGAGGCTTAAATAGTCTCAGGTGCTGCTTCAGCGATCACCCTGTCACTTAGGTGATAGTCACTTGAGCGACTCAAATATTGCTTGCGTGATATGGCATAGGTATTTCTTATGCAAATCGTAGGTCGCTAACGCAATGACTACTTAACAGATAAAGCATCGCTTATGCGACAACCAACTAGATTGCTAGTGTTGCTTAAGCAACAATATGTCACGTTGAGTCTGCTTAAGAGACACTATATTTTCGTAAGCGGTTGCATCAGTAACCTAATGCATTAGATTTTGCTAAATCCAAAGTGGACTTCGATCGGGTGCTCTGGATTCATTCTAAACTCCATATACGCAAACAAAATATACTTTCATAGAAAATTTGATGTTCCGAACTCAATGGAACAATCCAAACATTCATTCTAGATCATTTAAATTAAATATAGGGCCTAAACCTATAGTTCTATTTTTCACATAATCCACCGAATAGCCCAAAACAATTTTGGAAGCCTCGAGACATGAACCAAGGGTCCCCTAGCCTAAAATAAATATTTAGGAGATAATGACATTATCAAAATTTTCATCCAAGGTCATCCATTAGGATTTTTTGTCCGAGACACAATCCTAAATAGCAAAAGCTTTAATATAGGGAAATTAGCCTAAAATCCAAATGAACTATTAGATAATTGAATCGACAGTTTTGACAAGTCATAAATGACCTGTAGCCTCTTTCGCAAGCCTCAATATGCTAGAAATGCATGCAATTGAGGAAATGACCTTAAGGATCATTAGAATATCCACTACTAATAGGGCTTTCATCAGTGAAAGTCAAAGGATATAAATATCATGAAAGCTCAAAGGGATGAGATATTGGGACTACATGCTTTGAGCATGACTCTCCAGATAACCTCTTCAAAAAGACAACACCTCCAAGGGATCTTACCACAGATATCTCTTTAACAACATACTTTCTTTCTTCCTTTCTCAAACAACCAAGACTCAACCCAACCCCCAACTGGCCACCAACAAAACCAAGGAAGGTTGATACACGCAAATCCAAACTACAACACACTGACATGACACCATTACCAGCACTAAAAATATAACCATCTTTTGCATTTCCAAAGTTTCTATCCATCGTTACCAAGCAAAAAGTGACACAAGTCTTATCTGTGCAATCCTCTTATAGTAAATCCAAAGAACAAAAGTTGATCCACTAAAAATCCATATTGACAAAAATATGAATAACCTCATAGGATGCTACCTGGGCATGCAAATGGATATTACCAAGTTCTACAATTTATGTTGATGCTATAACTGATTTGAATAACCATTGAATCTTGAAACCAAGAGTCTGAAGCATAACTACTCACCGCTAACTAATCCACTATGGGATGTACCAACAACTAGGAATAAATCCATGTAGAATTGAACTCAAATATCCTACCTACGCTAAGTAAATCATCAAATTTTCAACAAAAACTGAGAACTAAGGTCAAAGGTGAAGAAACCAACAGTCAATCTACCATAATCCATCTAAACTAAAAAAATTGAGTATGTAATTATGCAGTAGGCTTAAACAGCCTATAGATAAAATACCAACTAAGGCCAATTCAAAAATGAAGGCTATAGCCAAATACTAAAACCCTAAGCTAAATTGTCGACACCAAAGCTGAATGTTCGATCTCCACTACCCAAACCAAACCTGAGGATGGGTAAGCCTCCATACTCTAAATCTACCATACCCTTCAAATCGCCATTCCAAGGCATCATATTAAAAAATGAGCCAACAAATCTTAGCTAGGGCCAAATACCTAATCGACCTTAGTATCAAACATAAACATATCCCTACTGAATGATGCCAAACTGAATTAGAGACATAAATAAATAACAAAATCACAATAAAGGATAAATCATATATTGAAAACACAAGAAATCAACTCCATATCTGATTTAGGGCATGATCCACTAAAGCATACTTAGGAACTCACCAAAGCTGCAAAATGTCATAGTAAGAGCTAATACTCTAGTGACTTGGAGAAATGCAACATTAGTCAAAAATAGGTGTATACAATACTCCATCTAGGCAACAAACACTAAATTCACAAACTTAGGAAATGGTCACAAGAAAGATCACCTATCTCTAACTCTTTATGTCTACTAGAACAAGAATAACAACATGAAAACTATAAAGTATGCAACATTACACCAATACCAAGATCACACCATCGCTAGTAGACGAACTATACAAACCTAAAATAAGAATCTAAAACCTCTCGACATTAGCATCAAAACTACTATGGAGAAATGAACTAATCAAAATAGAAGGGCGAACCCTAAAGAAGTCAACATTAAAAATGGGTTGTACCATCAAATCAACAACTCTAAAACTACAACAGAACCATAGAAAGCCAACTTACCTTTAATTACATTATCCAGTCCACAACAAATCTATAATAGTTAAGAAAAAGAAAATAACCAACCTAAACTTGCTATAGGAGAGAAATCATCTAACCAAACTAGCAGCCCATGACAATTAATAAGAATCATGAGAAATATAATTCTAACTAGATACTAAGAGTCTAGCAATGTGCCAAGCGAGGATCAATAAAGATCACATAATGATAATAATGGAAACAATAATATAAATATTTTTATAAGTGATAGGTGGTACCCAAAGAATTGAAATCAACAACAAGTACCATTATTGGATCATAAGATGGCCAATATGCCAAAGTAAGTGGGAATTTAATCCAAATGAAACATGCATATAGGAAAATATCGATACTGATCCCCTCCACTAACTACTCAAAGAAATAATCTATCGAAATAGTCATACCATCAAGAACTATATATCAACACACACAATAATAGATATAAACCTACCAAGGTATACAATATCGATGGATAAAAAAACAATACATACTGATGAAAAGGTAAAGGCAATAAATAAAAGTGAACCTATTGTGGTAAAATTTTCACATGCCTATGGATTTTAGGGAGAAAAAATCTAAAATTATCCAAACTTGGACTGACTAACTGAATCATTAACTGAGGTGGTACACAAACTATCTTTAATTAACGATTCCATAACATTGCAAGACTAATCTTAATAAGTTTAATGACCAATAATACCATGCCAAGGACACTTTTTGGAATGGTGATCGATCTCTCTATAGTCATAACGAACCCTAAGAATACTATCGCAGCAATAAATATGAGATGAATCCAACTGGCTAACCAACTAACATTGAGGCCATTCTATAGAAAAATAACCATCCTTCTCACAATCATGACGCACCTGAGGAACTCTGGCTAGCGTGCAATATATGCTAACTCTATCTAAACAAAAAACTCGCACCTGGGGCACCCTCTACACTAATATTCCATCATATTGTAACCAAAATAAGAACTTAAAATAATCCAAGGTACTGCCACTCCTATACTAAAATGGCCATCACGGCCTAAGGACCCACACCAAAAATACTTCAACATCCACTAGGAACTCTAACCATTGTAATTACCATGTCTAATCTAAGAGCTACACATAGTTTAAAATACTACCTGCATGGAATTAATAGGATGTAAGTGAAGTTGACCTTCATCTGGAGGATCTATACTCCCTAATAGAATACCAATTACAATATATTGATGAAATAGCCTCTTACCATCACCTCCATAGGTATCCATATATGCTCTCTTTGTGGCCCTCGTATGGTCAAAAATCTAAGAGAAAGAAGTCCTAGTTACTATTAAATATTTCAACACCAAACAAAGTAGCAATGCTAATCCTCTAATAAATCCACATACTATATCATGCTTTGAAGGATATATCACATGAATATGCCTGGCTGACTCAAGAAATCTAATACAATATAAAACCAACAAGGAACCCTACTAAATACAAACAAACCCAAATTAACCTGAGAAATAATTGATGAACTAGATGTCATCCCTTGATGTGAGGTATCCATAAAACGACTCAAGATCCCCAATGCCGAAGAAGTTGCATATTCTTTCAGAGTCTAGACTGTCCCCAAATCCTTTGACTGACATAGAAGACCTTTGACATCCATCTTAACTCCCTAGTTTGACATTACACTAAAGCTCTAGACATGTGAGCCAATGTGTTTTCCATATCTATTGACAACATTGCACTGTCCATCTAGGATATAGTAGAGTAAAAAAATATACTTGAGGCTTATGGAAATCTGGACACATGATAAGGAGTCAAGAATAGAATTTCCTAAGAATGCCCTGTAGTCTCTAAAAGATAGGACAAATATGTCTCCATGCCAATTTGTTGGACTCTACTAGACACTTAACTCTTATATGAATATGTTGGTAAACCTATGCTCTGATAATAATCTATCATAATCTAATTTCTGAGGTTATGATAGCGTCTATTATAACCCATCAATAGGAAAACTGACCTGTAGTCTGGAACTACTAGCAACAAACTTCAAAGACAGAAAGTTGAAGAATGAGGAATAAATATAGTAAAAGGTTGAAATATATAATATAGTCCAAAAATATGGTAGAATCAATACAAGAGCTTCTAACTTAATAAGATATAATGTCCCTTCACGTTATTTTCTATATTTCCGCTTATTTCTGCTATTAGGTCTTTCCCATAACTGTCCTAAGTCATTTATGACTAATTAGGACTGACAGTGTGGTTATCAAGTAGTTTTTTGGTTTTTAGAATCAATTCCTTATTTAAAGTCTTCGTTGGTTTTAAATGGCTATCGAGCAAAACCATTAGTAAAATAATCTTTGATGCAAATTTTAACTATTCAAGCAATTCCAAAATATTAATTCTAGGCTAAATAGACCTTTGGTTTCAGTCCAAATACACCCGATCTCATTTTGACCTATTGATCGAAAAGTTGGAAAACTGGTAATTTATATGTGGGACCCGTATTTTGTCAAAATGAACTCAGATGCAAAATTTAACTTTTTCATTGAATCTAGAACATCAAATTAGTGTGGTTACATAGCTTATTTGCAAAAATCAAATTCCAAATTAGTCCTAATTCATTTTTGGAAACTTGGAAAAATTCTAAGTTTGTTGGTGTTAATTCTTAGTGACTGCAGAAGGACTCTCATAATTGTACTATTGCGATTGCAAGTGCCTTAAGTCAATCACACAAGGGTGATTATAGTTAATGGTATGGCTATAGCAATATCTCTTTACATATAGGGGTATAAATATACCCCAATGTCACAATTTTGGCCATTTTCTCCTCATCCTTAAGACCTAAAAACCCTAAATGGGTATGATGACTTCAAATTTAGACTTTAGAATTACTTGGGAGCTTTATTAACATACTTTGTCTTGAATATATTTGGATTTAAGGTAATAATCCTTCAAATCCATCCTTTAATTTCTTGAATTTTGGACTGAAACCCCAAATTCACTTATCGCTTGATTTCAACCCAAACTTTTCTTATTTATGCCCATTTTTGAGGTTTTTATTCCATGAGATTGATACTATTTTGGGTTGTTATGGTAACCCTTTCAGTCATTTTCCATATTTTAGCTTAGCTCTATTATTTGAGCTTCTCCATAGCTGCCCTAAGTCATTTATGAGTTATTGGTACTGAAGGTTTAGTTACTGGATAGTTTATTTGGTTTTTAGATCTTATTCCCTATTTAGTAGTCTTCGTTGCTTCAAAATGGCTGCTTGGAAAAAATTTAAGTGAAATAATCTCAGCTATGAATTTCGACTATGCCAGGAGATTGAAAAAATCAATTTTAGGCTAGGTAGATCTTTGGTTTGGGTCCCGATGCACTCGAGCTCATTTCAACCTATCGATTGGAAAGTTAAAAATTTGAAAATTTAGGTGTGGGATCCATATTTGGTTGAAATAACCTCGGATTGAAAATACTTTGCCAATGCCCCTGGAGCATCAAATTTAGTGTGGTACACAACTCATTTTTCGAAATTGAATTCTGAATGAATCTCGAGGAATCATTGAAAATAAGGAATATTTCCATGTTATGTTGGTTCTAGTGCTACGGTGATCGCGGCAAGGAGGATGATGACCGCAGCAAGTCCATGATGATCGCAACATTACGATAATGGTATCTCTTCACCTAGGGAACAACTTATAGAATCCATGGTCATGAATTGGTCACTTTCTCTTTACCTTTAAGAGCTTAAAACGCTAAATAGGTATAATAATTCAAAACTGATCATGGTGGGTGACTTGTTTTTTATCATCTATTATTGCAAATATCTTTGGAATTTAAGGTATGAATCCTTCAAATTCATGGTTGAATTTCTTTGTTTTGACCCAAAACCCCAAATTCATTTAGAGCTTGATTTTAGCCCATATTTAGTTTTTTTCGCCCATTTCTTATGGGTTATCATTTCTTGTTCATGTATGAACATTGGATTGTCCTCAGAAATACATTTTCTACACGTGGGACCACTTGATCTTTTTGGTTTCATTTTTGGACCCTAAGCACAATGGTACAATATGGGTATTTTTAAACTCGTATTGATGAGTTTGTTATGATTTTGATAGTGTGATTGCTTTTTGGGATTGCGAAGTGAAAATAGATGTTGGTTAATGATGTAAGGCTTTGCCGTTCATCTTTGAGGTAGAATTCTATCTACTTCTCTTCATAGATGATGTTTGAATTTGAAAGTTTATATTTATTATGGATAGAATAACTTATTATTGAATATTAAAATTAAGGGATTAGATGGGGGTTTGACCCATAAATTGAATTGCCTAATACATTTTTGAACCCGATTCTTTCTCCCTAGATTAAATTAATTTGTTGCATGGATATGATATAATGTTAGGGTTGAAATGTGGTTTATGTGTTGGCATCGTGGTTAGTATTATTAGCCTTAATCGGGTCATTCTAGTGATCTTGAAATCGTAATTTAGGTAGAATTGTCATAAATGTCCTTGTTTCTAGGCGAAGTTCCTATCTTAGGATTGTTATGGCTTCCTTGACATCTAGAAATTAAATTAGATACCTTAGTCTAGTTATGGCATAGTTTTCCTAACTATGGAAATTGAGGATTAGAAGTGGGGTTTCTCGACCAACTTACGCTAAGACTTGTGTTATCCTTGTGGGTTTATTTGCATATATTAAACATAGTTGAGACTAGTAAACCTTAGTATAAGGTTACTTCATTACTTGGTAATTTGTGATGATGTTCCACTTGATTGTGAATGATGAGTTATGGCTATGTTAATCCTTATAGAAATGATATTGGGCCTTTAGAGATATTATTTCCTCTTAGACATTATTTTGGGCCTTTAGAGATATTTTTTTCTCATAGACTCTATATCTAGACCATAGACGCGTTAATCCCTCATAGACATGACATTGGTTCCTTAGTGATGTTTTTCCTATTTGATATGTTACCCAGACCCTCATAGATATTATTTATTCATAAATGTGATTATTTAGCCTATTGAGATGATTTCCCTCTTAGATATGATAAACTTTAGTGGTTATACTCCTAATAGTCATGATATACGACCTATAGATTTAATGTTTTATAAATGTAAAAGGCCTTATAGTTATGAGTTATGTTTTAGATATACTATGGATCCTAGATATGAGATGGATCCTAGATGTGAGATGAATATAGATATGCTAAGACTTATAAATATGATTTTCGATATGAGTTCAAAATATACATATGGGCCTAAGGTTTTGATCATGATGTTGTGATTATTCAAGATATATTATTTGGCCAAGGGCCATGTTTTGATATTGGTTGGATATCCAGGAAGTATTTATCCTTGTTAAGGATACAGTTTTAGAATATGGATACACATATGTTTATGTTTCTTATGATTTCTTGACTACATAGAAGTGATGGCATGCATAGATTCGGTAAATTCATGGTTATTATATCACTATCAATGTGATCCTAGCTAAAATATGACCTTACACTTTTTTTTCCTAAATAATGGTTAAAAACCAACTTTTCACCTTAATATTTTATTTCTTTTCTATAATAATTGTGAACTAAATAGAATATTCATACATATAAAGGAGGTTAAAAATATTGTTTTAATGTTTAGCCGATGTGGATTTCGGTCCATTATTTGACACTATTACTTACTCCGATGATGTGATATTCTGACCTTTTTTATGCTTTTATAATTTTTTTTTCCAGAAGATCATTTCAGATAATAAACTTACAAATTTTACTCTTTTTTAAGCCACGTCTTGAGCCGATGCAACTATTATATGTCTATACATATATGTGTATTATGTTTATTATTACCTTGATACTCACCAAGTATAGATAATACGATTATGATAGTATATTGATATATGATTTGAGTCTGGATGATACTATGATGATAATATATTATACCCAATTTGAATCCAAAGGATATTATTGTGACAATATATTGATACCCAATTTTAGTTTGGAGGATACTATTATAATGATATATTGATACCTATTTTGATTCTAGAGGTTAAGTATGATGATGTTGATGGTTATGATGATGAAATTGTGTACCTTTCATTCATTCTTACATACACATTACCTATTACCAATATTTACCAATGTCTATTAACCAGTATGGATGGTTGTATAGATATAGGTAAGGAATATGTGTTGTGTTGTAATATGTTAATTGAACCTTCTAATACTGGGTGGTAGGGTGTGCATAGGCTTGGCTATGTATTTGGTTGTCTAGAGTTGATGGTTATTCGCATCCTTATGGGTATTGCTATTATCATTATTCTAATCATTATTATTGCTAGCTTATGACATATTAGTCATTGATTTGATTTTGAGAATAGAGTTATGTTTTCATCCTTTTCTATCTTATGATTATATTTTTATGTACAATTATTTGATGCTAGCCATGTGGATTAGACACCCTGAGTATGATAGAATTAAATCCTGATAGAATTATAATAAGGTCTTAGAATGAGGATATGATAATATAGGTAATGATTTGAGGTGACCTTATGTTTATATGTATATATATACATATACATAAATATAGCTATATATAGCTATGGCACTACCATATCTTCTTTTCTTGATTTATTCATATGGTATATTTGTTTCTTCGCTATGTAAATTATTATATATTCTTTATTCCCTATTTATTGGTATATATTTTGGGGATATGCGGTACCATGTTGAGATTCCTGAGTATGGATGGAACAAGATAGTGCACCATGGTTACTTAGCCTTATTGTGTTGATCTATTAGACATGTATAGGATAGTTGTCCCATATTATCTCACTGGTTTGTTATATGATTTCTGGACTCTTTAAGTGTAATTTCTATTTTTAACATATACTTGATATATCTACTTTATCTTTGGTGCTCAATCGATAGTTGCCTACTGAGTACCATTCGTTTGGTAATCATACAATACTTCTATAGCGTGTAGACCATAGTACGAGTTATCGCTGTAGATGTGTACATCATGAGGAGCATCCATGGTTCAAAGACTTAGAGTGAGCTCCTCACATTTAGAGTATTACCTATCTCTCTCTCTTATTTATTAGACTATTATCTATATTTTATTTAGAGATAAGTTGAATCAGAGTAATCCTTTGATATTTTATTTTTATACTCTTAATATATTAGAAGCTCTTGTACTGATACCACTAGGTTTTGAGATTCAGTTATTTAATTGATCCTTATTTCATTTATTCCACGATCTTTTTTTTTATATTATTTAGTAGTCCGTTACTAGCTGTTGTGGACAGGTACTGAGATATCTGTAACCTATCTTTAGAAGGCTACAATGACATTTTATGAAATTTACTTCTTGACTCATTATCAGGTGTTTGCATTGCTGTGAATCTCAAACACATTATTTGACTCAATCTTTCCCTAATGAATGATGCATAATAGGCAATGATGTGGACATATGCGAATAAGACTTCAGCATGCATTTCCTGAGTTTTAACACACTGTCGAACCATTGAGTGAAAGAAAAATATAATGATGTTCAGCATCAACAAAAGGAATTTAGGGCCAACTTAGGTTTTGGTTGAGCTTATGACTACTTCAACACTTAAGAGGTTCAGAATTAGGAATTTGAGTCTTATTGAAAATTCCTTCTAGCCATGTATGATATTCAATTCATCAAGAAGTTCTGAGACTAGAGATAGGTCTTTTGGTGTTTATTAGGTTTCTCTACTAGTTTTGATTATGAGACTAGATTTCTCATATGGTACAGACTTATTCCTAGGCTACATCCTTCTAAGTTGTACATTACTGCATAAATGTTTTAGAGCATTAGTATTTTCACTATGCTTAATGTGGGAGCATATGATAACAGCTGATTCTTCCTTCTATATGGTTTTTGATTTTAAGAGAATCATAGAGAGCACGAGTATTGAGACGTATGGAAATAGCAGCAAGAAGCATGCCATTAGCATAGCGTTATTGGCATTTTATCTAAGAGTGAGAGTTCTTCTGGTTCTGTCTAGCTTAAATTGTGGCCCATCAGCTCTACGCAGACAATATTCCATATTATGACTAGTTCTTAAAGTAGTCATGATGATTATAGTGGACAGAGTTCCCATATAACTTATGGAGTATTGTATGGTTCTTCGGGCCTTAGCGACCCTTCTAGATTATAAGGGGTAGTATCTCAAAGTTTCTAGGACCTTGGTTTGGTTATGTTTTGATAAGGCACTTATTTAGTGAATGCCATAGATATGAGACAGATTATCAGCTAGAGTTAACACATATTCCTATCTATCCTAGAGTTCATAAGACTGGCTATGATTATAGAGGTATGGACATAATTTTACAAATTTCTCTTAGCATCTATTGTCAATCCATTTAGGATCTATTTGTGTTCTCAATATATTGATGCTTTAGGAGCTGCTACAACTATAGAGAGACCAACTAATAGTCTAGAGAGTGTCCATGGCATAGGATTTCTAGTCATTCAACTCATTCAAATCAGCCTGGAATGTTGTGGCAGCTTTAGTTAGAGATAGTGTACATAGCGCCTCAGTTGATGATTTAGTTAGTTGGTTCAAGTTGGACCTATTCAAATTTTTTTCCCTATACCCATTATCTATGAGATTACAGATGTCACCACAATTGGTGTGATTTTATTTCCCTCATTTATCTCTTATTATGTATATTAAGTTTTTAATACCCATTGATTATTATAGGCCTTGATAAATTGATATCGGTTATTGTGTGCCTTATTATTGAATTCATAATTATGTTACTACTCTGTGGTTTATTTCTTTTAGTAGTGGGTAGAGTAGTTCTGTATTGATATTTCCCCCTATGGGTGTGCTTTTGGATTGAGTTCCATTCACCTTGGCACATTAGTTTATTGTGGCGCTTAAGTGATACATTATATTGATGTTCATTTTGGTACCACCTATTCTTTATATTGATGTTGATATTATTATTTCTATTGCTACCACTACTTGAGGTTGTTGATATTACTTGATGTTATTACTTAATGAATTGATCCTCACTGGATAACTATAAAGACTAGTGTTATCTAGTTAGACTTTTATTTTTCATGTAATATTATTTTGTGGCTTGAGTTGATATAGCCCAATTTGATGATTTTTTCTCTTTAGTGCGGTAAGATTAATTATGGTCCCTTTTGATTGGATGTATTAGATTGATTTGCGGATGTATCGTAATATCAAAGAAAAGTTAAACTCTTGTGGTACCGATATGATTCTAGGGTTTGCAAATTAGTTGTATCGCCCATTCTTGAGTTGGAGACTCTTAAACTTTCCTCTTGTGTTGCGAAGATTTTTACTTTGTCTATCCCCTTCTATATAAACTATGTATGAGATTTACAAATTTTAGGTCAGTTCTTCAGTTGTGGCTATTTCATCGCCCGATAGTAGTTTTGAGATTGAGATATTATGGATTCATCTCTTAGATTTGTTGGGTACATTTGCTTGAGATGGATAACTCTTGTTATTAGTGTAAATATTAAATGTTCCTTTCTTGATGTGATATGGTTTTGTCTAGTAGAGTTGGAAAGTTAGAGACAGGTGTCCTTTCCTGTGATTGCCTCTTGAGTTGTTGATTTTTTTGGTGGCAGTCTTGACTTTGACCTTGGTTTTGAGATCTGTATTTCTTCTTTGATGATATAATTCTTTGGGGGTATTCAGGAAATCTCCATTTTAGAGTTTGTTCGGCCTAACAAGGTTTATAGAGTGATTCTCCTCGATGATATATGTCTATGGCTATTCTTTACCAAGATGGAGTGTTGGATTGATTAGTTTTCAGCTAGTTGAATTTCTCTGAGTTCCTAGGGTTTTAGCCATCACAAGTGCAGTTTGAAATTCTGGGAAGTCCCTGAATATATTTTAATATTTCATGCCCTCCAACAAATATGGAGTGGGTTAATTGCATTTTTTAGTTGGCTATTTATCCTCTGGCATGATTTTTATTTTTTGGCTATATTTTGTACCCTCTAGTTAATATAGAGTTGGATGCTTGTATTTTTAATTGATGGTTATCCCTGTGGTGGTTCTTATTCCTCAAATATGTGTCAACTGTTGCTTGGTATGATTTATCTCAAATATGCTAGATTTGGATACCAAGGTCGATTTTAGGTAGAGGACATTGATATAGCCCTATTGGCTCAGTTTTAATTTGATGCCTTGGAATGAAGATTTTAAAATACAATGAATTTTGGGTATTAATGCCTACCCATGTTTAGTTTTTGTTTGGGTAGTTTAAGTCAAGCAATTTAGCCTTGGTATTGGGATTTCATCTTTGTGTTCTAGAGTTTGCGTGTAACCTTCATTCTAGATTTAACTTCGTATGGATTTCATTTATAGGCTGGTTAAGCCTACTCTGTGGTTGCCTATTTTGTCTTCTCAGCTTCGGATGAATTATAGTTTATAAGTGTTTAGATGATGGTCCATGGATCCGGTGTTGGTTCTTTTAGCTTAACCTCGAGTCCCAGTTTTCTTTGGAAAATTCTGATGATATACTGGAGTTGGATTTAGTAAGGTTTCATTCTTTGTTGATGGGAAATCCTAGAGTAGATTTTTTAGCGATGAGTAGTTATACCTTTGGACTTCGGGATTTTAGTATGATTTTCATCCATTCTAGTTGTATCATTGACATCTATTGCATTTCCTAATTTCTCCATTTGTGTGCTCAGACAACGTCTTATGACCTTATTCTCATATTTTCCTTACGGACTTTCGGCGGATCAACTTAAGTTCTTTGAGTTCTCTATGATGAGACTGTGTGGACGAGACTCAGATGATTTTTTCTCGTGGTTTGTAGGGAATAGAAGGTGTGGAATGATAAAGGAAGGGTAAATTTGGATTTAGAGTTGGTGACATGACTTATGTCTTTATTTGCTTTTGGCTTGGATAAGCCTTAGGTTTATTTATGCTTGTATCGAGATGGTATTAGTGTGTTGTGGTTCAGTTTATGTGTGTCATCCCCGTTGGTTCTGTTGGAGGCCAGTTAGTAGTTGAAGATGACTTTTGGTAGTTTGGATGTAAAGTGAGGGTGCTTGTTGAAAAAGGGAAACCTAGCAAAATCCCGTAGAAGCATTTTTAATTCGCTGAGGTTATTTGGGAAAGTTAGGTTTGGGGCATTCGGGACCTATACTTAATCCCATCGAGCTTTCAAGATTCCTTCTGTCCATTGAATTTCAAACATGAAATTCCTTTTAGTAATGGATATTGTAATGATCCGTACGATCATTTTCCATATTTTCTCTTTTCTCCATTAGTTGAGCATCTTCATAGTTTCCCATGTCATTTATGTCTTGTTGGGATTGACAGTTCATTTGGTTTTTAGAATCAATTCTTTGTTTAGAAGTCTTTGCTGGATCCAAATGGCTGCAAGGAAAAAACTTCAGTGAAACAATCTCGGATGCTAATTTCGATTGTGCCACCAGATCCATAATATCAATTTTTGGTTGGGTAAACCTTTAAGTTATGATCTTGATGCACTCGAACTCATTTCAACCTATCAGTGGAAGAGTTAAAAACTTAAAAGCTTAGGTGTGGGACCCATTTTTGGTTGAAACAACCTCAAATTTAAAATCTGACTTCACGAATGCATTCGGAGCATCAAATTTAGTGTGGTTGCATAGTTCATTTGGAATAATTAGATTCCGAATGAATCTCAAGGCATCAATGGAAATGTGGAAAATTTCAAAGTTATGTTGGTTGTTGTATGACGGTGATCGCGAAAAAGAGGATGATGATCGCGGCACGATAATATCAGTAAGGCCAGAACAATTGTGGCATCATAATTGTAATACCCCATAATTTTCCTAGCTGAAACTCATCCCAAAAATGTCAAGGATTAGCTTCTAGAATGAATGACGTTCATTTCGTGTGGAATTCCTTAAATTTCGACTTTCCATTGCGTAGTAAATTGAATTAGCTTTCCAATGATAAAAGATTCGCCTAAATCTAATAATTGGGTAAGAAGTTATCGCTATTTAAAGTTCTAATCGCAAAAAACCATCATTTAGACCACTAGCGCACCGCGGAGCAGTGTCAAATCCCGATTATCTTTTTGCAGTGGCCCTTGGTGAAATTGGCACATCCCGGAAAGAGCCAATTTTCCAGTTGTCAATTTCCATAGGTTAAGCACGATAGTGGCGCGTCACACCATGTACCAAAATAGTATTACAAAGGGGCACCGTGATGACTCTGCATTGCAGAATCTGTCCAGTTTCCAGTTGTCATTTTTCCAGTGAGCCACCATGATAGTGGAGCATCACGGTGGCCACCTAAATTGAAAAAATATTCCAGTTTCATTTAAAAGTTTAAAGGGGGTATTTTGGTAAATCCGCAACCCCCAATTCGTCCAAAAATAGAAGATTTATCATATTGGAGAGAACTTTATGCTCCATTCAGCATTCTATCTCAAAAACCTAAGGCTCATACTTCATCTCCAAGAAACTCAAGATTTCCTCCATTTATCCTCCAAGATAATCCAAAATTAAGGATTCCCAATACAAGAACACTAAGAATTCATCTCCAAAGTACCAATACGAATTCAAGATTCAAGCCTTTCATCAAAGGTCATCAATTAAGGTAAATGGAGCTTTGAACAAGGATAATTCTTTCATCCTTGTGCCCAAAACTTTTTTTTATTTACAAATTTACTATAATTTATATGATTTCCCATGAAATTCAAGTTAGGATTTATGCCCATTATCATTCTTTGCAAGATTATGAGATTTTCTATTCAAGTTATGTTTATGTTTCCATGCATATTGCTGAAATTTCTAGAAGATGATTTATGAACGTTTACATTACCAAGTATGAATTTTTAGATGTTTTAACATGAAATTGATGCTTGGGTCAATCGACCTCATTTAAAGATTGTGTGTGCTATAAGCACCCCATGACTAGATAATTTTCAGATTCTAGATAAAGAATCCACTTTATTTCAGAAGACTTGAGATTTAAAAAAAACAAAGCATAGTTGGCTTTCTGTAAACCTTTGTGTAAATTTTAAAATGGATATCTTAAGCTTTTAAGCATGAGATTGGGAGTAGTGTACGTTACTACAATTTAATACCACAAAACTACGTGCCAACGTAGTTGTAACACCCCAAATCTGATACCCGGATGTTATTCGGTGCTCATGACCCCAAAGGACCACAAGCTAACCCATGCTGATATTTGTACCTGTATACTACATAATTTACTATATAATTGCATAAACATGAACTAAAAGGCCATAAGGTTCAAGAATGTAACATAACTAATAAAGATATAACATCTGAATGGGGTATGAAATACCCAAAACTAAACTGAAATAACATAATAGTCTGAACATCATAGTATGGAAAGCCTCTAACTGACTAAACTGTCTGAATGACGAGTTGATGGGACATTTCCCCAACTAACTCCAACTAATAAATTACTTAATGGGATAATAAATAAATGATCATGTCCTCGAGAGATGAGGACTGACTGCTAACTTGACTGATGAGACTAGAATACTACTGATGCTCTGGAGCTCGTTCTTTTGAACCTATGGTATAAGATACCATAGCGCAAATGCATCAGTACTTTGAATGTTCTGGTATGCATAGAAGGAAGGTTGAATGCATGGGGTTCATATGCATGAACAATACTTGCTAACTGACTAATATGAACGTGAGAATATATGCATGAATACATAGTAACTATATCTGAGATCCTGATAACATGAATTCACTGATAACTAACATGACTGATAACTGAATTTTGATGACTGATATAACTGATTACATGAGTAACTATATCTGATAGTCCTAAATCTAATTGAACTAGCTGAGTTCTGTACTGTATCTGAGTTGACTATATCTGATAGTCCTAAATTTTGTATAACTATTTGAGTTCTATTACTGAGACTGAATAACTGTATCTGATAGTCTTGATTTTGTAACTGAAACTGTGGAAAGTAGTTATCTAACCGATATGCCCCTAATACTCCATTATGGCTGAGTTGGGGTCCAATCTGTAACCCCAATTGGAAGGGTGTCAATACTTTACCACTTATAAGGATAAGCTGTGAGTGACCCTCATCTGATAGTGTCCCCAAAAAAGAATGGTGGGGCCCTCATCTAACAGTTCTTATCCACCTCATCAACCCTCATCTGATAGTGTTGATGTCTTAACCTATGATGACTACATAGATTTGGAATGTAAGGATGACTTCTAATAATTACACCCTCATCTGACAGTTTGTGTTCCTATCCTTAGGTTCACTCGGTGCTAATTTCTACTCCCATTTGAATAGTGTAATACCCCAAAAAATCCAAACCAATATTACACCCATATACCAAGCTCATGCATAGTACATCATGATTCTTTTATAGTTTTATGAGTAAGTTAGATGTATATTAAGGTTTCAAATAACTCCCAGCTATCAGACGAATCAAAATACTCCTTACCAATTGAATTCTTAAGAACGATATTGGTATATTCAAATTAAAACTAGCATATCTCTCATTATACTTGGAATGTTTGAGCTCATAACCTTTCAACAGATATATAATTGAATTAGCTTTCCAACGATCTAAATTTCGTCTAAATCCGATATCAGAGCAAAGACTTATGCCTATTTTACTCCAGCATGTCAGGCTGAAAATAGTGTTACGACATTCGTGATAGCTTATCACATTTATGACGCCCTATCATGAAGGTCGTCAGCTTTAGGAAGAAACCATCTCCTAAGTGATGACATTCGTGATAGCTTATCACAATTGTGATGCCCTATCACGAAGGTCATCAACCTTAGGCAGAAACCAGCTCCTAAGTGACGACATTCGTAATAGCTTCACATTTGTGATGCCCTATCATAAAGGTCGTCAGCCTTAGGAAGAAACTATTCCCTAAGTGACGACATTCGTGATAGCTTATCACATTTGTGATTCCCTATCACGTAGGTCATCAGCTATGATTTTCAGCAACTAGGAAATTATTTTATAAGGGTATTTTGGTCTTTTCCTTCACCTTCCATAACTTATAACCCTAAAGAGGCATAATTTTTCCTATTTTTCTTCAGTTAAGCATCTTAAAAACCCTCTCTTACACTCTCAACCACAAAATTAGGGTTTCCATCAAACTCATCTCTCAAAAGTAAGATTCAAGCCTTTTTCCATGATAATCAAGAATTAAGTTTCCCAAT
>NW_025884145.1:25908-29829 GCF_002878395.1 Capsicum annuum
TTTTTTCTTCAGTTAAGCATCTTAAAAACCCTCTCTTACACTCTCAACCACAAAATTAGGGTTTCCATCAAACTCATCTCTCAAAAGTAAGATTCAAGCCTTTTTCCATGATAATCAAGAATTAAGTTTCCCAATCCAAAAACTCTCTAGAAAATCATCAAGGTTTCCTTTCTAAGGTATGCGTGTGTTCATTTATAGACTCCTTTCATTCATGAAGTTCAACAACCCTTTTATAAAACTATATATTATAGTTTTCATGTAATGAATGGATTGTTGATAATGTTTATGTGTTGAATGATGCCAAGATAGAATCTTTATGTGTTATTATGAATCTATGACATCATATGAGTTAAAAACATGTAAGTTTGATTATTTATGATGAGTAATTGTATGATTGACACCTATACCTAAGTTGCTCTTGTAAGGTGTTTGATAAAATACCTAAGCGACTAGAAATCATGCATTATAGCTGAATTGTGTCTAAGTGAAGGATTCATGATAGGCCTCTATGATTCAATGTCATCCATGTTGATAATGTGTCTTGTGAACACTGTTGGATTACTCATGAACTAGTCTTATGGAATTATGCTATGCTTACTTGCAAAACCCACTCATGTACAAGATGTAGAATATCCATGTACTTCATGAAATTCCTCAAGTTATGATATTATATATTGTGGCTGTAATATGTAATGAGCATGATATTGAAAGCTATGCAAGTATATACATGTTGTATGAAATTCCCTTCCATGAAATAGATTGTTGAGAACCATGCTTCGTATGAAATCCCTTATTTATGATATTGTGGATTATGGACTCTACTCTTATGATCAAGTCAGTCATGTATGTCAGTTTTCTTCCATTGAGTCCTGGGGGTACTTGTACCCGAAAAATATAGTTGTGTTCCTATAGCCATGTCATGTTTTCACGATACTCTCAGTCAAGCCATGATCTATTTAAATTTGTCAGTCATGTGACTCAGGTAAACTCAATAATCTCAGTAGTTTAGTATTCTCAGTAATCTCAGTGCTCACTAACCTCAGTAATCACAGTAAATCTTAGTAACTTAAGTACTCTTAATAAGTCCTCAGAACTCACTATATTCCATCCGTCATAAGAATCCAGTAAACTCTATTTTAGCTCTGCTATACAATACCACTGTATCAATTTAGTTAATCAGTATTAGTTCTGCAAATTAGTTCAGTTAAGTTATTTAGTTCAGCTTAGTTATTCAGTTTAGTGTCTTTCAGATAGGAGTAGGATTCAGCACTGGGCGGACCTAGGGATGGGGGCTCACTCGCTAGATTAGACTGAGATCCTTAGAAGCAATCCTTAAGTTCAAGAACTACGTAGCCGGCATAGGTACGAGATATAACCCATTAGATAGGACTAACATACTCAGGGGTCACCCGTTAGCATAATTATATGTATAGGACTGATCCGAAGAGTCACCTGCTAGATTAGGACTGAATCCACAGCAGATGTCTTTACTCATGGCGCAGTACTGACACCATTCCAGTCATTGTAGAGATTAGACCCCATTAAGCTTAGCTTGGGGCATGTTAGTTAGATGAACACATCCCACAATTTTCGTTATAGAATCAAGGCTTTCAGGCACAGTCAACTCAGCTTGGTGGTACAGATTTAGTACTGTTAGATACAGTCAATGCTTATCATTGTAAATAGACTTCAAGATCACCCATTATCTAGGACTAATCTCAACTATGATTAATCAATATCAGAATTATTAGATTTAAAGATCACCCACTAGATAGGACTGATCTCAGACTAAGTCAAATCATCCTTATTATTAGTATACTCATGATCACCCGCTAGATAGGGCTGATCTTAGATTTAGTTACTCCAAGTAGAACGAAACTCAGATAGTTCCATCTGAACTTAGATTGTCAGATACAGTCGCTCAGTATCGGTTATATCAATTAGTTCGATCATTACAGTAATATCAGGTATATCAGTTGTCATAGCTCACGTTACCAGTATTCAGTTTAAGAACTATTAGATACAGTTATTCAAACCAGTTCTTCATAATTTGAACTGTCAAAAATAGTCAATAATTAATTCAGTACATCCGTAACAGTAAAGTCATGTCGTTGGCATTCAGACTCAGTAGTTAGTATCTCCATGAATTTAGTTACAGTTATGTATGCAGTTATGTATTCTCATATTTATATTAGTCAGCATTGTTCATGCATATAACCCTTTTCATTTAGCCTACTTCACTTGTATACTCAGTATATTCAGACGTACTGATGCATTTGTGCTATGGTGCTTTCTCTTATGTTTCACCATAGGTTTAGAGGCACGAGCTCCAGATCATCAGTAGCATTTCTAGTCACAGAGATTCAGTGAGTCCTCTTCATTCGAGGATAATATGATTTGATTTATTCATTATTATAGTTTACGAAGTTGGTTGGAGACATGTTCCTTCAACTCCTTATTCAGACAGTACTTAGAGGCTTTTAGATTCATTATTCAGACTAGATGTCATATTAGATATTCAGATCTCATTATTTTCAATATATATGACTAGTTTTGGTATTGTTATACCTTTTTTTCAGACATTTTGTTACCATACATTTATTCAGTTCGAACTTTATGACCTTTCATGTTCATGTTTCTACATTTTATGATATATTATGCAGTATACAGGTACAGATATCAGTCATAGGTTAGCTTATGTTCCTTTGGGGTCATGAGCACCGTGTAGCATTCCGGTTCAGAAAATTAGGGTGTTACAAACTTGGTATCAGATTCTAAGGTTCAATACAGTCCTAGGAAGTCTGAAAGCTATATCTAGTAGAGTCTTGTACATGTGTGTGTTGTGCACCACACTTATGTGCAAGAGGCTATGAGATATTTTAGGAACAGTTTCCCTTTTTTTAATATTTATGTCATGCTAGCAAGTCAGTTTAGCAATCGAGTTGTTAGATTTGTATGGTTTGTTTTCTCATCCTTACATCTATTTATGCTATCCAAAACCTCAAAGAATGTAATAATATCAAGGTAGAACCTCTTAGTAGTTGCAAGTTCAGTTCATCTCATGCATCATTCATTAGTTTTTGACTCCCAAAGTTTAGTTATAATCTAGTTTGTAGATGCCTTGTGCATCGCCTAGTATCTCCATAAGGTAAGCATTCTTAGAGTGACATAGCATCCCAAGAGGGAGATACCACACTTTATCTTAACGCTCTCATGCCTTCGATCCTTCAATCTCTCTTTGCATAATGAATTCAGTCGAAAATAGAGGATACTCATAAGTTGTCCTTCAAATTACACCTCAGCTATAAGTCAAGTATTCAGAGGTTCAGTTCAGTTCATGATGTTCAGTCCTATGTCATGTAACATAATCATTCTTGGTCTCATGTTTCATTTCTATCTTAGTGTCTTTACCATTGCATGTTCATTCACATGTTCGTGAGTCAATTCAGTCATGTATTCACGCATCGATATGCGTGGTCAGCTTATCAGTACTTTTAGTCATGCATTAACATTCAATCATGCATTAACATATCATGTCAGTCATATAATCATGCATCATATATGCATGTATTCAACATATCAACTAAGCATCAAATATGTATGCTCAGTTTCAGAAACTCAGTTTATCGAAACACTCAGTCCTACATTTATAAATCAGCTACCCATGCATTAGATATGCATGTACAATATGATATGCTCAGTTTTTAGTCATGTCATCCATGAAATCTTGATCAGTCATTCATGCTATATATGCGTCATTATATCCTTTCTCCCCTCTCAAGCAGTTATCATTCGAGGATAAATGTTTCTAAGGGGGAGATATTGTAATACCCCAAAATATGTACCAAGCTCAGGCATAGTACATCATGGGTTTTTTTATAGTTTTATGAGTAAGTTAGATGTATATTAAGGCTTCAAATA
>NW_025884146.1:0-5724 GCF_002878395.1 Capsicum annuum
ACATATTACATATTGCTAATTTTAACATTAAATTCCTATTTGTATCTTTCTCTTCATTTTGTTCTTCTTCTGTTGTTGTCATGCTGCTAAATTCGTCTTTTATAGCTATTTCATATTTTTTTTAATAATTCTATAGGTGTTAATTTAGTTGTAGTTGTTGATGATGTTCCTTCTATAGGTTTATCAGTTCTTAATACCTTCTTTCTATTTTTAGTTAAATTTGAAAATCATAATTTCACTGTTCCTATTAGTGTTCTTTCTATATATTCTAGTGCATCTGTTACGTTTATATTATTATCTAATAATTGTTTTGTCATATATCCTATCCATAATTGTATTGTTTTTTCTGTATCTATTACACAATCTAAGTTTAAAAAATTATAATTTTTATTAACTATTTGTTTTGGTGTCCATTTTTCATATTGATCTTTTAGATTATATCTTTTAAATTTATTCTTATAATATGTAGGTTTTCTTATTTCTGATGTTCTAGGTATTATATTTTCATCTTCTTTTTTATCAAGAGTATTTATTTCTGTGTTTGTTGTTTTATTTTTTCTATTTCCTTGCTTTATACGTTTTTCAATTTCTTGTATAATTGGTGCTTTGTTGATGAATTTATATGTATCAATTATTTTTTTAAAGTATTTTGTGAAATTAACATAACAATAGATCCATGTTTATAAGCTTATAGATATATATTGTATTATCTTGTATCAATGTTTTACTTTTTATGCATTTATAGGTATCTTGCGTTGTTTAACTTTTCATGAAATAAGCTCACCAATAGACACATGTTATTTTAACCAAGATACATATTGTATTATCTTGTATATTTGGGTACCTGAGTATGCAGTTAAATGTATCTAATATTTTTTTAAGTATTATTGAAATAAGCATACAAAAGCTTCATGTTTGTATTATCTTGTATAACTAAGTCTCTGTTTATGCATTTATATGTATCTTTTACTTTTTATGTTTTAATGAAACAATCATTCAAAAGATTCATATTATTAAGTTTAAAGATACATATTGTATTATCTTGTATCTCTGGTACTATGTTTTTGTATTTTTGTATCTATTGTTTTGTGTTTTTGTAGATGTATGGATCTCATGTTATTTTAGTAATTTGATATTCTTTTAGGTATTGAGTTATGTTATAAAGGAAGTTCCAGCGCATCCTCTAAGGCTTGGAAGTTGTTACAACTTACAGTTTAAAGATGATATTAAAGAAGTTGTCGATCAAAAAGTTATTGACTTATTTGAAAAGATAATTTTTGGATGTTATCTTAACATCTCATTGTCCAATTATATTGAAAAAATTACCAAATGTTTTCTTACGCTTGAGACCGAGAAAAAAAATTAAAGAAGAGATGCATGTACGGATTAAAGGCAACATTCTTAGATTTTCCATCTATGAATTTGAGTTGATAACTGGTTTGAAGTGTTATGGAGATGTTGATGATTTTAGATATGAGAATTCTTCTCCAAGTAGGCTTATGAGAAGGTATTTTTCTTAATCAATGAATGGGGTTGATAAGGAGGAATTGATTGAATGTTTCCTTAAGGGTAATTTCGACACCATCGAGGATGCTCTACAGATGACAATTTTATACTTCATCTATACTTTCATCTACTCACAGTTGAATTCTTCTCCTATTTTATTTTTTGATTTCAAGATAGTGGAAGATGGAAAATATGAATCCTTTCCTTATGGTAAAACTACTTTCTCCAAGTTGATGGCCTCATTTAGGCAATAATTTTTTGTGGAGAAGCAACTTTATAGGTTGCGTGGCATCCCGCAGGTTCTCAATGTATGGATGTTCGAACTCTCTTCACATGTTGATTCCAAAGTTGCTGTGAAGGAGAGTAATAACATACATCGTATATTGAATTGGAAGCTACATTTTTTAAACTACATATATCTAGTGTAATGCAACATATATACCTAAATAAAGTAATGATAGTAATAACCACCACATTACTTTATGAAAACATAATTGTATATGGTACAATAAAATATCATATTAAATAATGACATAATTTTTTATCTCTTTATTGTATTCATATTGCAATAAGTAACAATAGAGTTGTGCAATATGTGAGCAACTCAATAATGTACATTCAGATAACTCTTTATGTATCATTTATTTACTTTGAATAATTATTAAATAAACATATTCTTAAGAATTTACATAAAATTTTTACGGTGAATAGTTTTTTTCACTATATACATTCTATAAATTTGTATCTCTTTTAAACACTTCACTATAGCAGAACTATTCTTTTATAATATACTAAAATTGTCATTCAGACACCTTAAAACACGAAAACATATGTAACTAATTAACCAACAAACAAAAACTATGATTTATTTCACTATTTGATTGTAGTACCCCCTTTATTTGAATAAACTTAAGTTGTAAAGGAAAAGAGAAGAAATGGGCCAAAGCCCATCTTCCAATCCAATAAGAAATAGGGAAAGAGATTGACTTCATCCCATCTTCTCATATAAGTAAAGATAAGAAAGAATTTGGGCAAGAATAACCCAGAACAAGAGTTATAAGCTGCTAAGCAACGATTCAGCTAAAAAAAAAAAGGGAAGCTTACTTTTGGATTTTGTGATTGCGTGATTAACAAGACAAAATAAGGAAAAGGGAAAAAAAATCCCTGAGATATTCTTATTTGGTTCAAGGTAAATTTCTTAACTTGGTCCATAAATTTGACTCTTAATTTATGACTTCAGAAGTTAGGGTTGAGAATTTAAGATTTAATGGTTAAAGTAGTAGAGAAAATTTTAAATTCTCATGAACGGAGTAAGAATATTAAGGTACAATAACGAAATTCCTATAGTTAGGTAGTTTAAAGTAGTTGTCTTAAGCCAAAACGAAGAAATTAATTCGATATTGCTATGATGTGATGATAGATTTGATCCAATAAAGTGATACGAATTATTCGAAGTGACAAGTTTGGTATTCCGACACGTGTACTGTGAGTAGTAATCTTACCATAATTTGTGTTTGTTAACTTCCATATTTTATACTTGATTTTGATGAAACAATGAGTTACGAAATGCTTTGAAATTGTATGTGGGGAACGTCCTTTACTTTATATGATATTGAAATGGTTATTCGAGATATGATATTATTACTGTGACTATTCTTCACTTACATGAGAAATATGTATTTTGACATGTGTTTTTATTCAAGTTTACATGTAACATGATTTGATATGAACTTTAAATGATATGTATTTTCTGAAAAATGCTTTCATATGAATATACTATTGTTTACAAAGAATTTATAAATGGGAGTAGACCTTGATTTGAATCCCGTAGCTAACGGCCGGCTCGTTAGAACTGGTGCACCTTGTATTTACTGATGACTGTTACAGCCTTAGCTAGTTGAAAGGTAGAATTAGCATACTATTACTGATATGATATTTGACTCCTTTATGAGGGGTCTACTGTTATAAGCTATTCTTGATGAAGAAGAATGCCACATGGATTACATGATTCATTCTTGAAAACCTCTCAAATATATAATATTTGATATGATGTAATGCTTATTGAATTTATTTCTGAATTATTGGTTCATTTTGCTTACATGAAACAAAAGTTACTGTTTATCGTTACTATTTTTTGAAAGAGCATATATTTCATGATGTTTTATGACTCGGCTCCATTAAAACGGTTGTGGTTAAGTATTGTTACTCACTGATCTAGTGTCTCACTCCTCGCTATTGTTTTACAGAGAACGTATGTGACGGTGATGATTTCGTTATCTAGAGATCTCGAGGTAGCATATTCTCGGTGAGCCCCGCATTTGTTCGTGTGGGAAGGAGTTTATTTATTTGTTATGTTTTGTTTCTTGAAATCTCTTAGAGTAGCTCCATAGTCAAGTCTTTAGAGTTTTGAATATTCTTTTATTATTTTAGACTTGAGAAGTATTTGACTTCCTCTCATTTTTGGAGATGAATTTCATATTGTTTTTGGTGGTATTGGTACGTTGTTGTTGATTTTGGAGAATGGAGTTGGTGTTTAGGGTAATGGTTGTAATGTTGGGTTGTTATATTATGGATTTGAGATAGAAAATTTTCTTATTAGGCCCAAAAACAGAGAAAATTCTGCTCCATTTTCTGTAGAATTTTGATGAGCCTTACTTTGGAGTCCTAACCTCCTTAGGGCCAGTCATGATCCTAGTCTGGGTCATGAAAAAGTTGGTATCAGAGTCAGGTTATTTTTATGACTATTGGAGCACACGGTAGTAATAGAATCTCAATTATGGTTATGTTGCCGGCCATTTTTATAATTGAGATCTGCGAGAGTGTGATAGGATGTGTCTCATTTTTCTTTCTTGTTCTTCCATTTGTGTGTGACAATTAGATCCCAATCAATAAATCTAACCCTTTATCCTTTATAATGACTAGAATTCAAACTTTCAATAATTTGAACAAGTTCGAGGGGGATAACATAAAGAAAGCGAATCTAGCTTTAAGTTATATCTTCTAGACTAGCGAATATGTAGCGATAGTGGAGATGACCAAGGATGGGGTCATTGTACCACCGCAAGAGATTTTTGTACCCCCACGAGTTTTGAAAGGAGTATAGTTTACCTTCACAATCATAGAAGAATGTTATCATTGTGATAATTACCTCCCCGGAAAGTGCAATTAAGAGCTTGAAAAATAATAAAAAATGGATAGACATGGAAAGTCTGGGAAATAAAAATGTGACTTAAGATGAAAAGAGACTTAGACAACATGAAATAGTATATTTTGGCAATATTACTGAAAATTGGGACCATCAAGTTAATCTAATTTTGAGAGTTTGAAGGAATCTCTTTTGTTCTTGGAAAAAAAATGCGTAAAGAATATTGAACTCTAGGACTTCCCAATCTGAGGCCCATAGAGATAGCAACTTATAGATTGAAGGTCATGAACAAATGTGTGGCATGACATCATATTATAGGAAACCTCAACATGAGAAACACTAATGATAGGGCGATTCACTAAATCATTTATACATTAGATCTTTATTAATAGTTAGAAAGCGTATAATTTTGACAGTGATATTAAGATATTGGTTCAGGCTATTGATGCACCACTACATGATTTTCTCAATGTTTTATAATATAACAATATACTGTGTCAATCATCTATATTATCTCAAAACATCTTCACCATCTCCAAGGTCAGTCACTTCAAGAACAACTGTGTATATTATTGAAGAACAACAATGCAACACACAAGAATCAAGATATGACATTAATTCAGCTATAACAACCATGCATAGACCAGCATTACACTATCCGAACAAGTTAGCAACTAGCAACATATCTGGTGTGCCCTCACAACAAAGAAATCCCTCTTTTCTCATATCAGCAATCATATATATAACCATGGGAACAATCAAAGGACATTCACTCTTAGAATGAAGTTCCAATCAATGTATGCCAAGTACCACAGGCTTGCCCGTATATTCATTACTAAGACTTTTAAACAGGTCAGCTAGGATCACTATAGGTCTTTTCTTAGGCTTGTAATGTAGGCTAGGGGATGGTATGGTACTCGATGATATTTAAAGTGACTAAGCCTCCTTGACACTACACTAGCTTTTGGGATTTCACTCATTAGCCATTTTTTATTCTTCTCTTTTCTTGATCATACTTATTCAGGATGGGTGCGGTTCTTTTCTACAATCACTTCTTATTTTTTCACAACTTT
>NW_025884146.1:8724-17186 GCF_002878395.1 Capsicum annuum
ACCGCACCCAGTTTTTATTCTTTTCTTTTACTCTACCTTTCTTCATACTCATTTTACATCACGCATCCCTATGATATCCACTCTCAACTTTGGCCATTTACCTAAGTCAAGGTGCATAGTGTCCAAGGACGACCAGGGCCAAAACAGGTTCATTATGATATAAAAATGAGATGGTGATAGGTATCATAAAAAAAATAGGCTATTCAGGCTCGAAATAAGGATCAAAGGATATTATGCATACAAGGAAGTTCATTTAGGGTAAAGTGGGCTAATATCAAAACAACCTATGATCCCTTCCTAAGACCTATCCTTCAACCTAGGTAAGACTAACTGGGTAAGTTCTAAATCCAACATACAAAGGGAACTAAGTAAAATCTCACATGCACATGGCACACAAATATATCATAAGTTACTACTTATCTGGTTCATGTAATTGTTTAGCAATGGTTATCAAGTTACTAGAACTAATTCCATAACAAGATGCACAGTGGTCACACATAAATACATATCACACAGTTATAAAACAGACCTTTGGAGAGGTGTTCAAAAATCAACAAAAATATGTCAACTGCCGTAGATACTTATTTTTCTCCCAGTTAACCACAACACATCATAAAATAAAACACAATACGCCTAAACATGCCGGCTCTACTAGGAACAAGACTCCGAGGAAAAGAGGCACGGCAGTAAAAACCCCAAGAGGACATCAACACCCACAAGTAGCACCACCCTCAACTTAAAATCATGCAATATCCCCAGTGCGTCAAACCAAAACAAGAGAGTTAGAAACATGCCTGTGGCACCATGGGTGCGAAGATATGATATCACTCACATAATATGAATACAACAACAAAATAGCTTGGTTTCCTCCCAAGAAGCGACTGATTTATTATTGCGACACGACCCAACTCAGTTTTTTCCTCTACCTTGAGGATATGAATTTCACCCTTAACTTAGAGTCCATCTTCTTACCTCGATCATAGGGGAGTGATACAAAAATTAAGAAGTTTTGTAATGGATTGAGCATGGTAAACCACTCGACCTTAAAGTGAGGTTTGTTTTAATGTTCCTTATCAAGTATAAAATAAAGAATATAGGATTTTGTTCTTCATCTTCACACTCTTCCACTATTTTAGATGATTCCATAGACAAGATATCATCTAAACATAATGTGAAAAAATGCTTCAAGTGAGTCCCAACTAATTCTACTTCAAAATTTACACTATCTACTACACACTCACTTTTATTCACCTTTTCAATGTCAGTCTCAAGATCAAGATGACAATCGAGTGATTGCGATTGTTGAGTTTTCTCCTCAAATTGGCTAATGTCCTCCTCATATTCTTCTTTGTTTAGCAACTGTAAACGTGGTGGGAGTGGTAACTCCTTTAGCTCTACCCATAGATGTTCTTGATTCTCTAAAATTCATTTCATTAATTTGTTCGTTTGAATCATGACAGCACATATATCTTCAGTATGATCACTTTGACCACAAGCCAAACACTAAGTTACAGTAAGTAGGACAGTATTTGCATCATATTGTGAAGGTCCAGTCCATGCACTTCCAGTTAAATCTGGATAGCAAGCCTCAAAATATGGTCCCCCATAATAATAACAAGAATCGTGATAAGAATTTCATTACTAAAAAAAACCATCTATCTAGGCTGACATCTCAAGAAAGGTGTGATTAAAATAAAAGAAAATAGAAAAAAAAACAAATATTTACAAGTTTAAATTCAAGCAAGTAAACTAAAATTCCAAACCAACTCAATATGCCAAATTGTTCCCCGACAGCGATGCCATTTTTGATAACGCTCAACTTACACATCAATCTAGTGCAAGGCGGTCGTCGTCAATATATTGAACTAACTTTTGAAGTAGGGGTTGAATCTATAGGGAATAATGTGAGTAGAGATTAAAATAATTTGAAACTATAGCTATAAGTTGAATTCAAACAGATGATATGAAAAGATAAAATGGGGTGTTTTGGAGATTAGCCAATAATTGCTGGTCACTTTAGTTTTAGTATTTGTAATCAAGAGTTTATGTAAAACCAAAATTATGTTCACTATGGATTTTGGTACTTGACAGATGCTAATAGTGATTCAAGTTTCTCATGATAGGTAGGAACAACAGATTGTCTTTATCGAAGTTTTGCCTAAATGTCTCTAGACCTACTTAAACATTTAATTACCTAATCCTCTCAAACTTAGGAAATTTATATTCACTGATCAGACTTTACCTCAGGTTAATTAACCTTGTTACAATGTCAATGATTATACGGAAGGTTGGTAGCTTCCAAGTCCCTGTCAATAATTCACTTCCAACTATAGTTGATTTCTTATCTCAAGCAAATCAAAGCAGGTGCTATCTATCATTTGCAACTAATAGATAATAATTAAAACCTCAAAATTATCAAGGAGTCCTATTACCTTTAGAATCTCGAACATTTAGCAACTTACCAAAACCTAACCCATAGATCCCATAATTTGGGTTAAAGGGGTTTAGCCACTCATAATGTAATAATCTATACAACAAGTTGAATTCATAATTTGAAAGATGAACTTACAGCAAGATGAATAGAAATGAGTGTTTATCAGATTAGATCAAAGTAGAAATCCCAAAATATTGATGATAATCTCTTCAAAGTTAATTTTTTTGTTCAAGCCAAGAAACTAGAGAGAAAATAACAAAATACGTGCGTTACAAAATAGGTTCAGAATTTTTTTAGAAAACCCTAAACTATGCTTTTAATAGTTCACCCTAATTATGGAAACAAAATCACAGAGTTCAGCAATTTCTCAGATTAGATGACGATATTCGTGACACCTTATTAGGAGTTTGATGACTTATCACAAATGTCGTCATCTACTTCTTCAATTTTAGCACTTCCTGCTTAAGGCTGACGATGAAACCTGATGACTTATCAGCTCTTTGATGACTTATCACAGATGTCGTCAATTATTCACTTCAGCTCTCATGTTCTGCCTTAGGCTAACAACAAACCTGATGGCTTATCACACTTATGACGATCTATCACCAAATATCATCACAACTTTTAGCTGAGGTCCATTCTCTATTTAAGGCTGACGACGACTCTGATAGCTTATCACAAGGCTGACGACTTATCAGGAATGTCGTCAGCCACACTTCTCTTCTATTTACTTCATATTTCAACTATTTTGCTTCTGTCCTTGTTGGTTCTCTTGAATCTTGGCTTCTACTGCAAAATCAAAGATAAAACAATAAAAAACGGCAAAAGTTGCTTAAGACCTTGTAATCATTCTCAGTTAAAAGCGTTAAATGTGTTAGCATCTGTTCACACATCATAAAATAAAGATGATATTCAGTTCATTTATTAGTAATATAAAACTCAAGAAGAAATGTTATGTTATTCTTACTAAAATGGTATTTATAACTTGGTGTATGTATTATAATTTCTTTATGACATCCTTCAAGCTAGATCATACTCCAATTGTGTTTAAAGAGTTAATTAATAAGATATTGGAGTTGTTTAAAAGAAAATGTTATAGTGCTTATTGACGACATCGTAGTGTATTCTCATCATCGCCAAGAAGAACATAAGGATCACATTAACCTCAAATTTATGTCATTTTCTTAAAGTATGATTTGTCTAGATTTAATGTCATATCCTCAGGCATATTGTATCTAAGGATGAGGCAATTATGGATACTAAAAAGATCAAGGAATGTTCAAAAAAATTAACCAATGCCCACTACTCTTACAAAGTTTAACAATATTTTGAGATATGTCAATTAATATAGATTCACATAGAATTCCAGTAAATTCGTAATGCCATGGATTACCATGGAATAATATGAAGTTTCAATGGATAGATGCACGTGCCCAGAGATATTAAAAGCTCAAGAAATGTTTGATCACAATAGCAGTATTATTTTTACCATCATATTCTGATGAGTCATGGTGCTTTGTGATGATATGAGGGTGGGATTAGGATGTGTCTTTATAAAGAATAATCGTGTGATGGTTTATGCTTCTAGATAGTTGAATAAGCATGAGCCAAACTTTCTGCTCATCATTTGAAGATAATTATGGTGGTATTTTCCCTAAAAGCATGATTCACTTATATGATGAAACTAATGATATTTGTACAAGCAAAAAGACTTGATTTTTTGCAATTTACACCGTTGGATAAAATTATCAATGGCTATATTGAGAATTTTACTATCTGGTGTCACCTGGGATAGGAAATTATTGTGATAGATTTATTAAGAAGGAGACTCATTGGCCATTTATCTCATATAGCTCCTATGAAGAGACTTTTAACCTCAGATATGCACATCATCAAAGATACAGGTACCATATTTAGTGTGAGAAATTTAGAGGCATAGTTGTAAAGTGTCCAGGAAAAGTCTTATTGGTATAATACATGACCATCTAATATGAGGATGAGAACTATATGCTAAAATGAGGTTCTAGTAAGTACAAGGATATGACTATGGATAGTTATGTTTTAGAACTAAGTGGCCGATTCTGTTTACAAAATATAGATGGCTAGAGGAATCCATAACTTTAAATATCCTATACATACTAGATCCACTAAGATGTGCAATGACCTCAAATAATTGTATTGGTGGGAAGGTATGAAAGAGAGATCCTACTAAATTATTTGCTAGTTGTTTCACTTGTCAGTTGGTTAGACTGAGCAACAACAAGCTGGGGGGAAACAACTACAACAACTCAAGATCTTTGGAGCAAAAATGGGTGTTTAACCATGGATTTTTTGACTGCGCTACCATGAACTATCAGAGTTTGACTTTTATTAGGATAACTGTAGATCTTCTTCCAAAAAAAAATTTGTCACACTTCTTGTCCAAACAAAAAAGGGACTACATATGGTGGAGTGAGGTATGTACAAGTAATATTTTATGAATGAACTATTTGATTTCATTGAGTTTTTATGGCCCTCATCTCTGATGGATCATCCCAGATCACTTCATACTTCTAGGAATCATTCTAAGCATTGTTTAGATAATATATTTTAGTAGTGCTATTTCACATCAGACAAGCAGTTTGAGCAACCATACATAACTTGAGGACATATTGAGAACTCACATTCTATAGGTAAACATCGATTTGGAGGTAGTTGATGGCTATTTATTCTAGCAAAAAAAATTTAATTATAACAATAGTTTCAGTTAAGCATTAGAATGGTGTTATGTAAAGCCTTGTATAGTACTCAACATTTTTCTCCTTGGATAATTTGAAACAGCTGACACCAAAGTGTTGGAACATAACTTGGTACAAGAAGCTATTGATCAAACAACATAAAAAATTGGTCATAACACATAGTAGACAAAAGTTTTATAATAAGAGTTAATGAGACTTATAACTTGCTGATGGGTAGATTACTTTTATGAGTCCTCCATATGAAAGACATGATACTAATTGGAAAAAAAGAGAGGAGAAAGTGGTCAAGTACATCAAGGACTAAAGGACTATACAAGAAATTGGATTGAATGGTAGTGATGGTGTATAACTTAACACTTCCCCTCGGATTTTCATTTTTAGACAAGTATTCTTGGGATTTATACAATGAAAATACATACATGACTCCTCTTAGGTGCTTGAGACTCCTTTATTGTACAGTTTGATGAGAACATAACTCATGATGATGATTTGGTAGATAGAATTGTGAGACTAATGAGAAGGTTTCATTCAAAGGAGTTTGTGTCTATGAAAGTCTTGTGAAAAAAAAATTATATCATTGAAGAAGCTATATGGGAGTTAAAAAAGGATATACAAGTCAAGTATCCTTGTTTGTTTCAGTCTACAGGTACACTCTTAGCTTAAATTCGGGGACCGAATTTCATAAGGTGGGGAGAATATAGTACCTCTTTATTTGAATAAACTTAAGTTGTAAAGGAAAAGGAAAGAAGTGGTCCAAAGCCCATCTTCGAATCCAATAAAAACTAGGGAAATAGGTTGACTTCAGCCCATTTTCTCATATAAGTAAAGATAAGAAAAGATTTGGGCAGGAATAACATAGAAGGAGAGTTATAAGCTACCAAGCAGTGATTCAGCTAAAAAAAAGGGACGCTTACTTTTGGGTTTTGTGATTGCGCGATTAACAAGCCAAGAAAAGAAAAAGGGGAAAAATCCTTGAGATATTCTTATTTGATTCAAGGTAAGTTTCATAAATTTGTCTCTTAATTTATGGCTTTATAATTTGGGGTTGATAATTTAAGATTTAATGGTTAAAGTGGTAGAGAAAATTTTAAATTCTCATGAACGGAGTAAGAATATTAAGCAATTGAATTGTAACTTTTATAGTTTCGACTTAACCAAAGAATAGTTTACAGACTATAAGGTTTTGGAGATTTAGGATATTGAGAAAATCAACTATAAGGTTGTTTTAATGGATTGAAGCATGAATTTAGTATAAGTTGTCAATTAAGGGACAATAACGCAATTCCTATAGTTAGGTAGTTTAAAGTAGTTATGTCTTAAGCTTAAACAAAGAAATTAACTCGATATTGCCATGATGTGTTAATAGATTTGATCCAAGAAAGTGATACAAATTATTTGAAGTGACAAGTTTGGTATTCTGACACGTGTACTGTGAGTAGTAATCTTACCATAATTTGTGTTTGTTAACTTGCATATTTTATACTTGATTTTGATGAAACTATAAGTTACGAAATGCTTTGAAATTACATGTGAGGAAAGTCCTTTACTTGATATGATATTGAAATGGTTATTCGAGATATGATATTATTTCTGTGAATATTCTTCACTTACATGAGAAATATGTATTTTGACATGTGTTTTTATTCAAGTTTACATGTAACATAATTTGATATGAACTTTAAATGATATGTATTATTATTAAAAATGCTTTCATATGAATATCCTATTGTTTACAAAGAATTATAAATGGGAGTAGGCCTTTATTTAAATCTCATAGCTAACGGCGGGATCGTTAGACCTATTACACCTTGTATTTACTGATGACTGTTACATCCCTCGCTAGTGGGAAGGTAGAACTATCATACTATTACTGATATGATATTTGACTTTTTTTTTGAGGGTCCACTGCTATGGGCTATTCTTGATGAAGAAGAATGCCACACTGATTACATGATTCATTCTTGGAAAACTTCTAAATATGTAATATTTGATATGATATAATGCTTTTTGAGTTTATTTCTAAACTATTGGTTCATTTTTCTTACATGAAATAAAAGTTACTGTTTATCATTACTTTTTTCTGAAGGAGTATATATTTGATGATGTTTTATGAATTGTCCCCATTAAAATGGTTGTGGTTAAGTGTTATTACTCACTGAGCTAGCGTCTTACTCCTCTCTATTGTTTTACAGAGAACGCAGGTGATGGTGAGGAATTCATTAGCTATAGATGTCGAGGTAGCATATTCCTGGTGAGCCCCACATTTGTTCGCGTTGGCAGGAGTTTATTTATTTGTTATGTTCTGTATCTTGAAATCTCTTAGAGTCGCTCCATAGTCAAGTCTTTAGAGTTTTGAATATTCTTTAATTATTTTTGACTTGAGAAGTATTTGACTTCCTCTCATTTTTGGAGATGGATTTCGTATTGTTATTGGTGGTATTGGTATGTTGTTGTTGATTTTGGAGAATGGAGTTGGTGTTTGACGTAGTGGTTTTGATGTTGGGTTATTATATTGTGGATTTGAGATAGGAAATTTTCTTGTTAGGCCCCAAAATAGATAAAACTCTGCCCGATTTTCTATAGAATTTTGATGAGGCTTGGTTTGGAGTCCTAATATCCTTAGCGCCGGTCATGATCCTATTTTGGGTCGTGGCATTGATATTCATAAAATTCTGAAAAAATGCAATAACATCATAAAAAATGACTTTCAAAGAGCTGAAAAATTCATCAAACTGCTAGAAATTTTTCAACATTATTCATTAGTAAACTACATTGTCACTTCTCTTTTGGAAAAAAATTACAAGTATGCCTGTTGTGACCTTCATAACCACATCTCCCGCAGTAGTTACTTCTTGATGTCACATTTTCACTTGATTTCTTGTGTCTTGATCTCTTTGGCCTTCCAGGTTGATGTTTATATTTTGGTGGTACCACAACTTCGTCTATAACTTCTTGTGGCACAACCCAATACTTCTTAACAAGCATTGAAAACATCGATTCTTCATACATCTAACTTTGAAGAGGTCAGTCTCCCACTGACAAGATGCTTTAAATTCCCAAACATAATTCTCTGAACAACATCTTAGGACGTAGTTTTGGGATGTGTCCACTAGTTCAGTGTTATTACATCATTCCAATATTGTTCACTAACAACGATTCCATCACTCTTATAGCCTTCATACTTTATATCGTTAATCCAAATATTGGAATGATGTAATAACACTAAAATAGTCATTGCAACTACCTCAAACAATATCAAGAAAAAAAGTTTGTTTCAATTTTTTTTGTGG
>NW_025884147.1:0-1058 GCF_002878395.1 Capsicum annuum
TGCCGAAAGGGTAATTCAATTGAAATTGTATAAAAACAATTAAAGTTATAGTTGACAGAGTACTCTAGGAGGTGATCGTGTGAAAACTCACCCCTGGTCCTAGATTAATCAATTTAGGTATTATTAGTCTAACATATGAACTCAGTTGAAATTGTAAAAAATAAATGTTCAATATGTTGCTTCAGATTTCTCATCTATTGTAATTATTAATCAGATTAGGTAACAACAGATTATGAATCTGATGTAAATTATCAAATAGATTAAGTCATCTATTGCGATAGATTACTCATCTGTTGTAAATTATCAAATGGATTGTCATATATCGCAACAGATTACCCATATGTTGTAAATTATCAAATAGGCGCTGCCATCTGTTATGGCTGACCCTATGAGAACTCACCCCTAGTCCTAGATTAATCGACAGTTTACCTTATGAGAACTCACCCCTAGTCCTAGATTATTCAATTAAGGTATTAGTACCCTAGTCCTAGATTAATCAATTAAGATATTAGTCTAACATATGAGGTAGTAAGAATCGGTTTGGCTTAGAGTGATCGATCGCCGACTCTGGTCGGGAGGAACGCAGTACCGTTTCATCATGCGATTGACAAAAGACTCAATTGAAGTTGTAGTTGACCCTATGAGAACTCACATTCAATTAAGGTATTAGTCTAACATATGAACTCAATTAAATTATATATAAACAAATATTCAACCTATTGCAACAGATGTCTTTTCTGTTGGATCAAATCAAATAGATTATGTAATCTGTTGCAACATATTACGCATCTATTGTAAACTATCAAATATATTAAGTCATTTGTTATGACAGATCATGAATCTGTTGTAAGCTATCAAACAGATTAAGTCATCTATTGCAACAGATTACCTATCTGTTGTAAATTATCAAATAAATTAAGTCATATGTTGCAGTAGATTACCCATCTGTTGTAAATTATCAAATAGGCGTTGTCATCTATTGTAGTTGACATTATGAGAACTCACCCCCCATCTTAGATTAATCAATTAAGGTATTAGTTGGACATATGAGGTAGTAA
>NW_025884148.1:0-467 GCF_002878395.1 Capsicum annuum
TCCGTTGTTTTAATAATCTGTTTATGTTTTATTTTATCAAAAAATTCCATATTCATAAATTGTTTTTAATTCAACTTTAGGAATAGTCCATTTATTCAGTAGATCCATATCCTGAGGTAAATCTACCTCTTCGAGTTTTGTATTTTTAGTACTTACTTCTCCCATATCCATAGTTGGAAGAGTCTTATATCTATGCTAAAAGGCTTCACCGCACTTAACATATTTACTATGAAAATTCACAGTCTCTGATACCATTTACAGGATCTCTTAGGCTGGGGTATGCCACTCAGCCTACCAGACCATATAATAATATTATTATTATTATTATTATTATTATTATTATTATTATTATTATTATTATTATTATTATTATTATTATTATTATTATTATTATTATTATTATTATTATTATTATTATTATTATTATTATTATTATTATTATTATTATTATTATTATTATTATTATT
>NW_025884148.1:567-1923 GCF_002878395.1 Capsicum annuum
AAAAGTGGGAGAGAGTGTAATTACTTACAAAAGGGTTGGTATTTATTATTATTATTATTTATTTATTTATTTATTTATTTCTATAGCAGCACCTAGCTTTTTTTTATTAAAAAAAAAACACTAGCAGGGATCGAATCCGCGCACTAAGCTGAAGGAAGCGTTCAAGAAGAGCAAATAACACCACTGGGCTATCTAGGTGTCTTGTTTCATGTGGTTCAACATTAATGTACATACATAAATATAGATTTTCTATCTTATATATACAATGTAATTTTTTTACCGAGAGGGTTCGGATGAAGCCCATGACAACCACGTAGGTCCGCCCCTACGTTAATGTAATAATGTTTTGATAACGTTAATTTAATACTAATATTTTAATAACGTTAATTTGATAACGTTAATTTAATATACTACTACTACGATCTTTAATAATGTTAATTTAATAACGTTTTATTAAAACAATAATTTTTACTAGATTTTTTTTTATTATTAGTATATTTCATCTTTAATTTAATATTTAAATAAATTATAATTAGATACATTATATAACATAAATTTGCCCTTTTCTTTATAATATATATACATACCCACGCAATTTTTTCGTATGAGGCTAACCCACGTAATTAATAAATCTTTAATATTGCTCTTTTTTCGCAATGACAAAAGAAATTAAATGTCATTTTCATCTTTGAGCCGAAAATAATGAAAAAATAATAGTGAAAAGTCATTTAAAGGTCATATTTGTGCACTGTCAAAGTTTAAGGTCATATTTATGTATTATGCCCTTAGATTTTAAGCTAGATGCGCCTAATTTTGCGTGTTGAACATGTGTTTTGCTACATAGGATCGGAGGTCATATTTATGCAGTTTTGAATAGTTAAAGATCATATTTGTGCACTGTCAAAGTTTAAGGTCAAAGTTAAAATTTGGTGTCAAATTTAGGGTCATATTTATGTATTATGCCACAAAAATATGACAAATTCAGAAAGGGCATATTTTCTTTCAACTTCTAAAGCTAGAGTATAAGTGAAACTTAATACATGCCAGGATCTTACACATGATAATTTTACACAGAGGGACGTTACATAAGAACATACCTACTACGATAGACATAATTTCAGAGAAAAGCAGAAGCGTTAACCGCAAATCAGATTTCTATACCTTTGTCCTAGCTTTACTTTGCCGCCATCGACAGTGATGGAAAGATTGTCAAAAGTATGCGGCAACAAAAATTAAAAAGAATATGTGGTTACCCTAATGGGCGGCTAAAGGATCAGTTTATAGAGGTTAATTAAGACTTCATCTTATCCGTCCATCAAATAGTCAGTGTACCAACGAGATCTATTCTTTATTAAA
>NW_025884149.1:0-8241 GCF_002878395.1 Capsicum annuum
GTTCAATTACTCTTTTACCTGCAAATGCAATGTAGGCATTGGGTTCGGCAATAATGATATCCCCCAACATACCAAAACTAGCTCTCACTCCACCAGTTGTCGGAGATGTAAGGATTGATACATAAAATAATTTTTTATTTAATTGATAATCATATAAAGCAGACGATATTTTAGCCATTTACATCAAGCTCAAACTTCCTTCCTGTATGCGCGCCCCCCCAGAACTACACACTATAATAAGAGGTAAAATTTGATTGGCAGCGTGTTCAATCAAACGGGTGTTTTTCTCTCCTACTAAGGATCCTATACTACCCCCCATAAACTAAAAATCCATAACCCCAATTGCTACGGGAATGCCGTTTATTTGGCCTATGCCTATTTGAACAGCCTCGATTAATCCTGTCTTTCTTTGATAAGAATCAATACGATCTTTATAAGGCTCCTCTTTCGAATGAAATTCAATGGGATCCAGAGAGACCATGTCTTTATCTATAGGATCCCAAGTACCCGGATCGACCAAAAGTTCAATTTTATCCGAACTACTCATTTTCAAATGATATCCACATTGTTCACAAATATTCATTTTTGATTTAAAAAATTTCTTATAATTTAATCCATAACAATTCTCGCATTGAACCCACAAATGCCTGTATTTTTGAGTTACCTCGAGATCATTAGAACTTTCTCTTATAGTTAAATCACTGCCATTAGTTAAATCACTGCCAATAGTTAAATAACTGCCATTAGAACTTTCTCTTATAGTTAAATCACTGCCATTAGAACTTTCTCTTATAGTTAAATCACTGCCTTTTGTGCGAGTTTGTATACTGGAACCCTCGTTTTCACTTCTATTTTACCTTTCACCACCACAAACGGCCTATAAATGTAACTGTCACTGTAATTCTCACTACCACTTATAATGGAAGTAACTATACAGATTTGAGACTGAAGATAATTATCAATGCAACTATTAATGTGATTATTCCAACTATATTGAGTATCATACATGTAAGAATTATAGTAGGGATCTTCGCCCCTAAATCCATTATTCAGATAACTCGAGTTTCGGTAACTATAAAAGAACTTTCTAGTTCACTCAGAAAAGAATGATCGTTGTCAATCGCAAAAATCTGATTTTTAATATCAAAATAGATGGAATAACTGTCTCCATTCCTATCACTAACTACAAAATTATCATCAGAGATGAAATTCCGAATGTCTTTAACGCCGAATAAATAATCAACATTACTGTAACTAGGAACGTTTTTCACTTTTTGATTTGGATCTTCACTAGTATTTTCAATAGGACCAAGACTACCCATTGATTTATTTAGCCCACACCTGCGTTCGAACTCCTTCTTAAACAACATCAAATCAAACCACCATCTTTCCATAGAGTTTTCTTGCCCCCTATTTGCATGAAAATACAATAGATGAATAGTCATTCGCTATAAAATTATTTATTGGAATATCTTATTTCCTATTAGACTAAGCATAGAAGTCCAATCACTAGGATTATTAGTAGGATTATTAGTGAGTATTGAAAAAATGTTCCGAATCTGGGGGAACACTTCACTATATATTAATATGTTGGAACCCCCTTTTATTATTTTATTATTAAAAAAATATAAATATAATAATATAATTTTTGATAAAGCGCGGCTTCTCCTATGTCGTGTCAAATTCACATCGAAAAAAAAAGATTTGTCCTCTCCTATACTCCTACAAAGAAATCAAAAAAATTTTCTTAAAATCTCGTCTAATACTAATATCTAATCACTAACTAATCTAAAATCTAATAAAATAATAAGTAATAAATTAAGCTTCTATTTCAACACGAAACAGAACAAAGGGGACAATATACAGGATGGGTAGAAAGAGTTATGCTACTTGGCTTGATTCAGGGAAACTACAAACTACAGGATAGAAAAAAATATACCAATCCTAAGAATCCGTAGGATTTATTATGGATCCAAGACAACAATAGAAAGATTTGAGTCTTATATTTTTATTTAGTTTTCTAGATTTTGTATTTCAAATCTTGTATATCTAGGTATGTATTTACTTAGTCAAAATATATGCAATAGAATTTTTGTTGTATCCGGCTCAATCCTTTTAGTAAAAGATTGGGCCGAGTTTAATTGCAATTCAATTAAGAGAACGAAGGATAATTACTTGAGTTCTTTCTCCTTATCCTTCATTATTTCCTACTAATTTATCTGCTAATGTCTACTGTTTTTACTTATCCAAAACATCCACTGCTGCAAAATTAAATAAGATCTCTTTCTATACCTCACAAGCAGCAGCTAGTTCCGGGCTCCATTTGGAAGCCTCACGAATAATCTCATTACCTTCCCAAGCAAGATCGCGTCCTTCATTATGAGATTTTACGCATGCTTCTAGAGCTACTCAATTAGCTACGACAGCTGGTGCATTACCCCAAGGATGTCCTAAAGTTCCTCCACCGAACTGTAGTACAAAATCATCCCCAAAGATCTTGGTCAGAGCAGGCATATGCCAAACATGAATACCTTCTAAAGCCACAGGTAGAACACCTGGTAAAGAGACCCAATCTTGAGTGAAATAAGTACCGTGACTTCGATCTTGTTCAACAAAATCATCACACAATAAATTAACAAAGCCCAAAGTTATGTCTCTTTCACGTTCAAGTTTACCTACTACGATACCAGCATGAATATGATCTCCACCAGATATACGTAATGCTTTTACTAATACTCGGAAGTGCATACCATGATTCTTCTATCTATCAATAACTATATGCATTGCACGGTGGATGTGAAGAAGTAGACCATTATCTCGGCAATAATGAGCCAAGCTAGTATTTGCGGTGAATCCCCCCGTTAAGTAGTCATGCATTACAATTGGAATGCCCAATTCTCTAGCAAATACAGCTCTTTTCATCATTTCTTTGTGTGTACCTACAGTAGCATTCAAGTAATGCCCTTTGATTTCACCTGTTTTAGTCTGTGCATTAAAAAGTTCTTCGGCACAAAATAAGAAATGATCTCCCCAACGCATAAATGGTTGTGAGTTTACATTCTCATCATCTTTGGTAAAATCAAGTCCACCATGAAGACATTCATAAACAGCTCTACCATAGTTTTTAGCAGATAACCCTAATTTAGGTTTAATAGTACATCCCAATAGGGGACGATCGTAATTGTTCAATTTATCTCTTTCAACTTGAATCCCATGAGGCGGACCTTGGAAAGTTTTAATATAAGCAGTAGGGAATCGATGATCTTCCAGACGTAGAGCGCGTAGGGCTTTGAACCCAAATACATTACCTATAATGGAAGTAAACATGTTGGTAATGGAAACTTCTTCAAAAAGGTCTAAAGGGTAAGCTACATAAGCAATATATTGATCTTTTTCTCCAACAACACACTCGATGCGGTAGCATCGCCCTTTGTAATGATCAAGACTGGTACGTCCATCGATCTATACAGTTGTCCATGTACCAATAGAATATTCGGCAGCTACCGTGGCCCCTGCTTCTTCAGGTGGAACTCCAGGTTGAGGAGTTACTCGGAATGCTGCCAATATATCAGTATCCTTGGTTTGGTACTCAGGAGTATAATAAGTCAATCTGTACTCTTTAACACCAGCTTTGAATCCAACACTTGCTTTAGTCTCTATTTGTGGTGACATAAATCCCTCCGTACAACTCATGAATTAAGAATTCTGACAATAATAAGGTCTACTCGACATGAATTACGCGTTAATGAAACTTTTCACTGGAATCTTTCAGAAAATTTCCAACTAATACTAATATTATCAATTAATCAGAATGGTTCATTATTAGACCATGGTATTTGATTTGCCAAATACATCATTATTGTATACTCTTTCATATATACAGCGCAACCCAATTTTTATTTTTTACCTTTTTTTTTTTGAAATAGAAATACCTAACTAACCTAAATAATAAGAACTTCCCCCTTGACAGTGGTATATGTTGTATATGTAAATCCTAAATGTGAAAATATATGGAATTCCGCTATGAAAGGTATAAAAAAGAAAGAAAAACGCAAAGAAAAGAATAGGCTAGGCATAAATCAATATGCTGAAATTTAACTAAAAAATAAATAAGAAAAATAAGAAGAGGAACCCATTAGATCCAAATAGTGAATCGTAATAAAAATATAAAATAAAGTTCAGGTTCAAATTCCATAGAATAGATAATATGGATGGGATTGTCTATAATGATAGACAAATGAAAGACTTTCTCAAGATTCTGATTCATCTACTTGAGATTTTTAAATTAAAATAGGTTGGGTGAGCTTGCAAATTAACTCAATCTCATTGAATAAGTAAACAATTGAATTGGTTCAATTGCATGGTGCCAACGAAATCGAGTGCTAATTCCCATTTTATTGAATTAACCGATCTACGTGCTAGCGGACATTTACTTTGAATTTGATAATTTTTGAAAAAACATTTCGACATATTTATTTATTTTATTATTATGAGAATCAATCCTACTAGTTTTGGTTCTGGGGTTTCCACGCTTGAAAAAAAAAACAGGGGCGTGTCGTCCAAATCATCGGTCCGGTACTAGATGTAGCCTTTCCCCCAGGCAAGATGCCGAATATTTATAACGCTCTCATAGTTCAAGGTAGAGATAGTGTTGGTCAACCAATTAATTTGGCTTGTGAGGTACAGCAATTATTAGGAAATAATCGAGTTAGAGTTGTAGCTATGAGTGCTACAGACGATTTAATGAGAGGAATAGAAGTGATTGACACAAGAGCTCCTATAAATGTTTTGGTCGGGGGGTGGGGGGGCGACTCTGGGATAAATTTTTAATGTGCTCGGAGAGCCTGTTGATAATTTAGGGCCTGTAGATACTAGTACAACATCTCTTATTTATAGATCTGCGCCTGCCTTTATACAGGGATCTTTTAGCCCCTTATCGCCGTGGAGGAAAAATCAGACTATTCGGGGGAGCTGGAGTGGGTAAAACAATACTCATTATGGAATTGATTAACAATATTGCTAAAGCTCACGGGGGCGTATCCATATTTGGCGGAGTGAGTGAACGTACTCAGGAAGGAAATGATCTTTACATGGAAATGAAAGAATCTGGAGTGATTAATGAAGAAAATATTGCAGAATCAAAAGGGGCCCTAGTTTACGGTCAGATGAATGAACCACCAGGAGCTCGTATGAGAGTTGGTTTGACTGCCCTAACTATGGAGGAATAGTTTTGAGATGTTAATGAGCAAGACGTACTTCTATTTATTGACAATATCTTCAGTTTTGTCTAAGCAGGATCCAACGTATTGGCCTTATTGGGTAGAATGCCTTCCGCTGTGGGTTACCAACCGACCCTAAGTACTGGAATGGGTTCTTTACACAAAAGAATTACTTCTACCAAAGAAGGGTCCATAACCTCTATTCAAGCAGTTTATGTACCCGCAGACGATTTGACCGACCCTGCTCCTTCTATGACATTTGCACATTTAGATGCTACTACCATACTATCAAGAGGATTGGCTGCCAAAGGTATTTATCCAGAAGTAGATCCTTTAGATTCAACGTCAACCATGCTTCAACCTTGGATCGTTGGTGAGGAACATTACGAAACCGCCCAATGAGTTAAGCAAACTTTACAACATTACAAAGAACTTCATGACATTATAGCTATCCTTGGATTGGACGAATTATCCAAAGAGAATCATTTACTCGTATCAAGAGCACAAAAAATTGAGCATTTCTTATCACAACCCTTTTTCGTAGCAGAAGTATTTACCGGTTCTCCAGGAAAATATGTTGGTCTAGGAAAAACAATTCGAGGATTTCAATTGATCCTTTTTGGAGAATTAGATGGTCTTCCTGAACAGGCCTTTTATTTGGTTGGTAATATTGATGAAGCTACCGCGAAGGCTATGAGCTTAGAAATGGAGAGCAATTTGCAGAAATGACCATAAATCTTAGTGTACTGACTCCTAATTGAATTGTTTGGGATTCAGAAGTGGAAAAAATTGTGTTATCTACTAATAGTGGTCAAATTGGCATATTACCAAATCACGCCCCTATTGCCACAACTGTAGATATAGGGATTTTGTGAATACACCTTAACAACCAATGGTTAACGATGGCTATGATGGGTGGTTTTGCTAGAATAGGCAATAATTAGATCACTGTTTTAGTAAATGATATAGAGAAGGGTAGTGACATTGATCCACAAGAAGCTCAGCAAATTATTGAAATAGCGGAGGCTAATGTGAAAAAGGCTGAAGGAAAGAGACAAAAAATTGAGGCAAATCTAGCTCTCCGACGAGCTAGAACATGGGTGGAGACTATCAATCCGATTTCATAACTATTTAGTATGACTAATTAGTACATTCGAATAATAAAAGTAAGTTCTCTTTCTAATCCTATTTAGATTCTGTCGGGTGAATACAATCAAATACAATCAAATAGAAGCCAATTCTGATGCAAAAATTCAAATTTAAAAATTAAATAGAAAAGATACAAAATCAAAAAATAAATATCACTAAAGGTGGGTTATAAACCTTATTAGATACCATTGACTCTGGTCTCTAATAAGTTTTACCTACTATTGGATTTGAACCAATGACTCCTGCCGTATGAAAGTAGTACTCTAACCACTGAGTTAAGTAGGTCATTTATCATTCCAAAGAGAACCAAACGAAACCCATCCTATCAATGGATTATAAATATCATATTACTTATAAGAAATACGAATCTAATAAGCAATACTAATCTAAGTAATACCACTCAAAGAGATCAAAGATTATTGATGTTGGATCATGGAATATTTATCTTGACAAGAATTTATCTACATGATAAAATATGTATCACAAGCACTAAGGGCTATAGCTCAGTTGGTAGAGCAACTCATTTACACGCGTGCCAATGTTTTTCAAGGGAGTTCATCATACAATCAGAAAAATCCATCTTGTTGAGAAATCGATGTCTTACTCCATAATATTGAGGGAACCATAGCCTGAAAAAGGGTTCGATCCAATTTGGATGTCCATTTAGGAGGTTCCAAACAGACCCCATCATTGGCTTGAGATCTTGATAAGGTGAATACCCTGTCTATTCAATGCTAGGCATAATGAGAGTATAAGGACCTCAAAAAAATCTCTTTTCGTTATATGAACTTTAAGGTGTATGAAGTTTCATATTTGATTTTTTAAGCAGAAACGATAGAGACTTCATTTAACTTAGGTTTATTTAGGCCAGAGACAAACCTATGTCAAGATAATCCCACCTTTAAAACACTTTGGTAATGCTCCCGAATAATGAATCAGAGCACATGAAGCCATTTCCTTATATTTTTTTCTATCAAGAAAAAAAATGGTAGACTAACTGCTATAAATATCAGTTAATGAAAGAGCCCAATGCAAACAAAATGCATGTTGGGTCTTTGAAACAGTTCAGATCATTTTAATAATAATAAGTTTGATCTGTTTTACCGAGAAGGTCTACGGTTCAAGTCCGTATAGCCCTATAAAATAATATAAAAATGAAAAAAAAATTGTATAATTTTCATTTCTTCATTATTATTTCGTGCTTGTAACTAAGTAAAATTCAACTATTCCTTTAAGTTTACTCACGACAATCATTTTAGTTTAAGCAGATGAAAGAAAAAATGCATATCATGGATCCAATCGATATTTATTTTTTCAATTGTACATAAAAAAACCAACCTTTCATCATTAATCTTCGAAGGCGAATTATATATTCATATCCATAATAAAAGAATTAGTGAGACCCCTTTTCTTTTGATATCCCCAATCTTATTGAATTTTTGAAGTCAAATCATTTCACGGGCCTGGTGAAATGAAAAACTACGAAGAGGAATTCACATGGATTTAGGAAGGGACTGCTGTATTTGTGTACAAGCTAAAGTTTTTTGAAAAACGAATATCTTTGGTCACTTTCATTATCAAATAGGCTTTTCCTTCGTATACCTTACTTACCTCGACCTAGCGAAGCACAACACAAAAAAAGTAGTCTTCTTTTCTATATTCAACTAAGAAGAACCCCTCCACCTGGATTCGAATCCTAATATTATTATTAAATAATAATAAAATAATAAAAGGAATATACCAACACAAGATCTTCTAAATCTTGAGATGGAACTTCCTATACATTCTCCTCTATTTGATTACTTGTTCCATTCTAGATCACTAAATCACTAAGGAAAAAAATTAAAATAAAGACCTCCTGATTCTATTTATT
>NW_025884150.1:0-1149 GCF_002878395.1 Capsicum annuum
CGTGTGGTCCCTATCGATGTGGGCCAGAGTTCAAACTGAGTATAGGTGAATCCTGATAAAATGGGGCAAACCTCAATCCTGAGTGTATGCAAATCCCATTCGGTGGGGCAAACCTCAGCGAGGACGTTATGTCTGTAAGGGGGTGTATGTAACACCCCAACATAGGGAAGAGTCCCACATCGGCAAAACACAGAAGGGATACTGGGTATATAGGTAAGAAATTCTTACTCCCCAGTGATCCATTTTAAAGCCGTATGGGTTTGGGCCCACAACGGACAATATCACTAGTGGGTTGGGGATTTATAGGGGTATCTCAGGCCTTGATGGTTCGAGATGCCCGTCGTGGCCAGGGCCTTGGGTTGGGTTGTGACAAAATGTAATTTAAAACAGTGTGGGCCTGGGCCCACAACGAATAATATCACTAGTGGGTTAGGGAGTTACAGGGGTGTCTCGGACCTTGATGGCTCGGGATGCCCATTACGGCCAAGGCCTCGGGTAGGGTCGTGACAGAATGTAACACCCCGTAATTTTGGGCTAGAATCTAGACCGTCGTTCCTACGCGTATAGACCTGAACTATATAATTCCTTATTAATATATGTGTGGTTATCAATCCTATAGTGTGGGAATACCTTTGAATATGGATTGAGGTTACGAAAATTCCTTAACTCTAAGATGGGTTGAAAATATTTCTAGCGATTAAGTTTAAGTAGATGTTTAAACTTGGGTCAAATTCCGTCAACAATAACTTCTTGTATATATCAAATTAGAGGGCATACTATATATCAAATAAAAGGTCTTCGAAGTATCTTTTCAACGATATCAATTTCTCCAAAATCAAATACCCGAGCAAAACGTTATAGCTATTTTTGTGAGAGAGGAAGTAGCTATGCATGATTAGCGTGCGACGCACGCTCCATCGCACACACCTAATTTTCAGGTTCTGTTTTCGCATTTTAAGGGAAATTTGGACTTTTACCTCACCCAAGGTCTGTCCATAACATAAGATTCACGCCCCAAAAATAGAATACACTCCATAATTCAATTTTTCCTGTCAAATTAAATCCCTAAATCCATTCCTTCAAGATCAAGAATCAAGATCTTAAGTTCAAGACTCCAAGAAAAGGGTCAAGATCTGGGTTCCATCTATC
>NW_025884150.1:1249-12327 GCF_002878395.1 Capsicum annuum
CAATTTCTCCAAAATCAAATACCCGAGCAAAACGTTATAGCTATTTTTGTGAGAGAGGAAGTAGCTATGCATGATTAGCGTGCGACGCACGCTCCATCGCACACACCTAATTTTCAGGTTCTGTTTTCGCATTTTAAGGGAAATTTGGACTTTTACCTCACCCAAGGTCTGTCCATAACATAAGATTCACGTCCCAAAAGAAGAATACACTCTATAATTAAATTCTTCCTGTCAAATTAAATCCCTAAATCCATTCCTTCAAGATCAAGAATCAAGATCTTAAGTTCAAGACTCCAAGAAAAGGGTCAAGATCTGGGTTCCATCTATCTTGATCTAGGTTCCATCTTTCAACTCTTATAGTCTAAGGTACGTGGGGTTCATGCTAAAAACTACATGGGCTTGTTGAATCTCTTGAATATGATTTAAAGATTATTAACCATGAATTTTAAAGGGGTTTTGGAACTTATGCTTTAAATTTTGCATTTTTGATGTTTTGATAATATTATTGGTTTGGCCTTTAGGCCTTTCCCCCTTAATTTGATTTATATCTATATGTATACGTATGATATTGAAGATTTGATTGAGAGCATTATCATTGAAATCCCTCTCTTTGATGATTTATAGTTTATGAACTTGTTGAGAATGATTTGAGATGCATGTTTAATCGTTTGAAAGAGGTCTTTTCAATATTAAAGTAATTAACATAATTTTGATGATGATGAGAGAGAGTTTCTTGATATGATTTCGTTCTTGTGTTAAAGAGAAAGAATTGCATGTGATTGATATCTTTGACAAGACCACCTTGTGTGTGTTTGAAATGTCGGAAATGAGAGTTTTCTTGCATGTGTTTACATGGGTTTTAAAGAATGAGTTTCTTGAAAGTAATTGTTGATATGGTGGTCCTAAATTCCATGATTTAAGAATAGAGATATAATTTTCTATAAATGGCTTAGAGAATGTGACTTGCAAGTCAATGGTATGACGATACCATATAAATTTTTGCCATAACAGAACTTGAGTCTTCAGAGTCTGATTTCAAAAATTGTATGTTGTAAAGAATTAAAAATGGACTTAAAGAGGGTTAGGTGGTTACCCGAAGAGGGCACGAGCCAAATGTTTCATAGCCTAAAATCATGTTTTGCCGATACGGGTATGTTACTTTTGTACGCTAGCGACGATCCTGTGGCGTAGTAGAGATTCAGAGACTCTGACCCTTACAGCAAACTTAGGTTGGGGGCTTGGATGCCGAGTTAAGGGAAGATTCTATGTAGCTGTGGAATTACATAATTGTAGGGTATACCGTCTAACGCAGAAGTAAATCAAAGAGTATGTCACAAAGTTCAGATAATTTTATAGTCTTTTAAATATGCCAATGTAATTCTTAACATATGATATATTTATGAACTATTTTAAATTTTTCTCATATATGTTGAATAAAAATTATTATTTTGGATTTTCTCTGCATACCAGTACAACTATATTGACCCCTATCTCTTAGGGTCTGAGGCTTAATCTAAAGGTCCAACTAAGCAATAGAAATTTCAGAGAGAAGAGACTGTGCAGTGGTGAGCCTTCTTTATTCCAGAAGGCCTATTTATTTAGACTATGTTATTATTTTTTTTGGGTCTAGTGGGGGCCTTGTCCCAGATTCAGACAATTTTAATTTTAGCATGTAATAGAGATTTCACAGACTGGTTTACATATTGTCTAGAGTTTTATTTTAAATTTCTTATCATTAAATTGAGTTCAGAGTAAGACCACGATTCCGTATTAAATTATATTTACTCATCTTACTTTATTGTATGAATATTGTGCATGACTACCAGATAGAGAAGGGCATCCGAGCCTTCATGGTTTGGAATGCTCGTCACAGCTAGGACCTCAGTTTGGGTCGTGACAAACTTGATATCAAAGCATGGTTTATGGTCCCAGGGTTTCTGGAAAATCATATCAGGTAGAGTCTTATTTATGGGTGTGTAGTACGCCACAGTTATAAGTAGGAGGCTACATGGAGTTTAGTAATGTTTCTCTTTCTTCATGTTCTAGTTCGTGCTATGGAGTCAGAATGTTCCTCTTCTATACTCTAATTCGTGCTATGGAGTCGCCTCTATGAAAATAAAGTTATCCCAATTCTTTCTCTTACTTTGATGTGCTCAGATATGTCTTATTGTTGAGGTAATTCAAGTGCAGAAGTTTAGAGTCTAAATGATATGGTCCTTTCTGATTGAGTCATATAAGATTTTAAAATTGTGCAAGGACTTGAGAAGAGTCCCTTAGTGCTTCAAGGTGTATTGATTCTAGTGTGAACTTTGATTCTGATGAAATCAAGCTTTTCAGCCTGCGGTATTATATGTATTCAGTCCTTTTCAAAATTTATGTTGCAAGTGTAACTATCACTACCCGAACCGAGGCCCTGGCCGTGACGAGCATCTCAAACCATGAAGGTACGGATACCCTTCTAACTTGCAATCATGTACACCATTCATACAAAAATAAGGAAATGCGGAAAATTTAGCAAAACGGAATCATGGTCATAACTCTTATGTAAGTTCGACAATAGAAAAGGATAATTTAAAACCATCTAACAACATCTGCAAAACCCTCTGTGAAATCTCTACTACATGACTACTAGCACAATCTGAAAATTGGGACAAGGCCACCAGTAGACCAAAATCATGTCTAAAAATAGTTGTCTGAAAGTAAACAGGACTTCTAGAATAAAGAAGGCTCACCAACTGGATACTGCAACTCTATTTGACAAAGTCTACTACTTTTCTGGACCTCTAGACTGAGCCTCAGAATCTGGAGGGAGGAGGGGGGTCAGTACAGATTTACTAGTATGCAAAGTAATCCAAAATAAAGCTTTTATATATATAAAATAGTTGGAGAGAAATTTGTCAATTATCATGCATGAAATAGTTCTAAAACACATGGGTACTTTCTGAAAATCATAAATCATTCTTGTCAATGCAATGTTTGATCTTTGTATTACTTCTGAGTTAGGTGGCTCTCCCCTACAATTCTGATATTCCACGGGAGGTATGGAATCCGCCATTAACTCGACGGGGAAGCCCCCAATCCGAGTGTGACGAAAGAGTTGGAGTTTCTGATTCTAATATGCCACACGACACTAAGCCAACATAATATAATATACCTGGATTGGCAAATAACAGTTTTGGCCAATGAGTTGTCTGAACTCATGCCTTCTTCGGGGAACCATCTAAGCTCTCTTTATGCCCATTTGTATCCTGTTCTGAATCATGCATTTTCTAGTTTCAACATCTAAAAAGTCTGATTTCAAACATACATTCTATTCTGTTCTGAAATTATCATGGCATAATCTGAATTGGTGTTGTCATACCAATACTTGCAAGTCCTATTTCTGAGCCATAATGCATCATGCATAATTCTTTCATTAAAACATAGTTCAGACCACCCAAACATGTAAATAGAATACGAGATTTCATGTTTCGAAAGCATAAGTCAAAACTACGCAAGAACTCTTCAAACATAAGGTGGTCATATGCTTTTGGCCAAAATCCATGTACTCTTTCATTATGTCTATTTTCAACATCTTTCAATAAAAACAACCCTCTCTTCGTAATTTAAGATTAATAACCAAATCATTCATAAATTAAGACACTTCGTAACATGCTTTTCAATATGCCTTTCAAAAATAATCCAGATCATATGATAAGTAAGGAAAATTATAGCAAGAGAGGGATTTTCACATGAATCATGCTCTCAATTCAATCATCAACATTAAAACATGTACATATATACATATATCAATTCAAATCAATTTGGGGAAGGCCTAAAGACCAAACAAAATACCATCAAGACTTCTAAAACATGATTGTATTCACAAATTTGAAAACCTTTTCTCAAAAACATGATTTCTATGCCCATGAGATTTTAGGAAAACCTCGCGTACCTCTAGATAAGAAATTCACAGATGTTTCTTGATGCCTACGGCTTGGGGATTCCAAATTTCTAATTTATTTTGAAAACCCACGATTGAATCTTGAGTTATTTGGGATTCTTGTTTGAAACCCTAGAGAGTGTTCTTGATGATTTTTGGTGAATGTATGAATAATGGTCTTAATTGGGGTAAAAATCTCGTGTTTAAGCTGAATAGGGTGTGGAAAATACCCAAAACACCCTTAATGAGATAGAGCTTAAATGCTAAAATTCCTAGGTATGTGCAGCAGACCATGCGTCGCATGCTATATCCCACTGCACTGGAGCATGCGATGCATGCTATATCGCATGCTGCCACCGTGCGTTGGACCATGCGACGCACGAAAATCGCATGATGCCACTCTTTTGGGCATCCAAACATGCCCTAAATAATGTCAAAAAATTTCAAAACTCATCCAATATGCACTACGACCTTGCCCCATTGTAACGCAATAAGAATATCTAAAATCAGAGGTCGGGAAGGTTGAAAATAAATTCCCCAAAGTTTAGAAGCTAAAAATAATTCTAAGTCTTTTCTTACACTTAGAAAATTTTCAAGCTCTTAACTCATTAAGCATACTATTACAATATAACACATGAAGAATTTTATGGGGTGTTACATTATCCCCTCCTTGGGATCATTCGTCCCTGAATGAGGACGCAGAAAATACTGACAAGCATGATTTCACTCATACTAAGGCATAAGAAAGAATAATAAAAGGATTGTACCTTCTATTTCATCACTTGACTGATCAAATAAGTTTGGGTACCTATTTCTCTTGCCATCTTCTGATTCCCAAGTGGCTTCTTCAACTTTCTGGCTCCTCCACAACACTTTAACTGAGGCTAACTCCTTACTTCTCAATCTTTTAACCTGACGATCCAAGATTGCTATAGGCTTTTCTTTATAAGACAAGGAGTCCGTCACCCTAACCTCCTCAACAGGCAGTACTAAAGAGTGGTCTCTACATATTTCTTCAACATGGACACATGGAATACCAGATGAATGAAACCCAAACTGGCAGGCAACTCTAACTCATACTCAACTGCACCTACCCTTCTCAAGATCTGATACGGTCCTATATAGCGAGGGATCAACTTACCTTTCTTCCTGAATCTCATGACCCCCTTTATAGGAGAAACTTTTAGAAATACCCAATCACCAACCTCGAATTCCAACTCTCTTTTTCTAACATCGGCATAGGATTTTTGTCTACTCTGAGCTGCTTTAAGTCGTTCTCTAATAAGTTTCACATCTTCCATTGCCTGATGAACAAGATAAGGCCCAAACATCTGCGTCTCACCCACGTCATACCACCCTATTGGTGACCTACATCTTCTCCTATAAAATATCTCAAATGGTGCCATTTTAATGCTTGAGTGGAAACTGTTATTATACGCGAACTCTATCAGGGGCAAGTGATCCACCTAACTATCTTTAAAATCAATCACACAGGCCCTCAACATGTCCTCAAGGGTATGAATAGTACACTCATCTTGCCCATCAGTATGAGGGTGAAAACAGTGCTTAGGTTCACTTGGGTACCTAAACCTCTCTGAAAGGATCTCCAAAACTGAGAAGAAAACTATGTACCCTGGTCAGATATGATGGACACCGGCGCCCCATGAAAATGAACTATTTCAGCAATGAACAACTTAGCATAATCCTGTCCCGAATAGTTAGTCATGACAGGCAGAAAGTGGGCTGACTTGGTCAGCCTATCCATAATTACCCATATAAAATCATACTAGTTTCGGGACTTCGGAAGTCCTGTAATGAAATCTATATTAATTATCTCCCACTTCCACAAGGGGAAGGCTATCTCATGGGAAGAACCACCTGGCCTCATATGCTCTACTTTAACTTGTTGGCAATTCAAATACTTGGAAACAAAGTTAGCCACATCACACTTCATATTAGTCCACTAATACATAGATTTCAGATCATGGTACATCTTAGTAGAGCCTGGGTGAACAACATACCTCGAAGTGTGAGCTTCGTCAAGGATTCTCTTCCGCAAACCATCAATATCTGGTACATATAATCTACCCTAATACCTCAAAATACCATCACCACCAATTTCAAAGGACAGCACCTTCTCTTGATCCACATCTTTCTTGATCTGAATCAAGATGGGATCTTCAACCTGCTTCTCTTTAACTTCTGTACAGAGGGAAGATTTACCTATGTCATGAAAAAATATTCCCCCATATTTGGAATCCAAGAGTCGCACCCCTAAATTTGTAAGTTGATGAATATCCCACACCATCTCCCTCTTCTCTTCCTCTATATGAGAAAGATTGCCTATAGACAACCTGCTGAGGGCGTCGGCTACCATATTTGCCTTTCCCAGATAGGCTTATGTCATAATTCTTTAACAATTCCATCCAGCGCCTCTACCTGAGGTTCAATTATTTTAGTAAGAAAACATACTGAAAACTCTTATGGTCAGTAAAAATATCAACATGTACACCGTACAAATAGTGACGCCAGATCTTAAGTGCAAAAACCATAGCCGCTAACTCCAAGTCATGAATGGGGTAGTTCCGCTCGTGCACCTTCAACTGCTGAGATGCATAAGCTACTACCTTACCATGCTGCATAAGCACACAACCAAGTCTCACTAGGGATACATCAAAATACACAACAAAACCCTATGTACCTTCCAGAAAAGTCAAAATAAGAGCAGTAGTCAACTTGTCTTTCAACTTCTCAAAACTATTCTCACAAGTGTCAGACCACAAAAACTTTACCTTTTTCTGAGTCAACTTAGTAAGTAGTGCATCTATGGAAGAGAAACTCTCTACGAACCTTCTGTAATAACCCACCAAACCTAAGAAGCTCCAAATGTCGGTTGGAGTTGTGGGTCTAGGCCATTTTTTTACTGCCTCAACCATTTGGGGATCAACCCGAATCTCCTCACTAGACATAATATGCCCCAAGAAAGCAATAACATTCAGCCTTAATTCACACTTAGAGAATTTTGCATACAACTTATGATCTTTGAGAGTCTGAAGAATAATTCGGAGGTGATTAGCGTGGTCTTCCTCACTTTTGGAGTAAATCAAGATGTCATCAGTAAAAACTCTGACAAACAGGTCTAAAAACTAATGGAAGACCCTATTCATTCGGTCCATGAAAGCTGCAAGAGCATTAGTCAACCCGAAGGACATGACTAAGAATTCATAATGACCATATCTGGTTTGAAAAGCTGCTTCAGAAATGTCTGACTCACTAACTTTCAACTGATGATATCCCGAACGAAGGTCTATTTTAGAAAAAAACTTAGCACCCTGAAGTTGGTCCAAGAGGTCATCAATCCTAGTAAGAGGATATTTGTTTTTAATGATGACCTTATTCAGCTGAAGGTAGTCTATGCACATACGCAGGGAACCATCTTTCTTTCGAACAAAGAGTATAGTTGTATCCCAGGGAGAAACTCTAGGTCTGATAAAACCTTTATCTAGAAGATCTGCAAGCTATTTTTTCAACTCTTTTAGCTCTGTAGGAGCCATTCTATATGATGGAATAGAAATAGGATGGGTACCTAGCAACATATTAATGCAAAAATCTATCTCCCTATTAGGTGGAATTCCTGGGAGATCATCTAGAAAAACTTCTGGGAATTCATTTACTACAAGGACCGACTGAAGAGGATGACTTTCGGCATTAGAATCTTTAACCCAAATAAGATGATACAAGAAACCCTTGTAAATAAGTTTACGGGCTCTAAGATAAGATATGAAGTGCCCTCTAGGTGCAAAAGAATGCCCTTCCCACTCTATTTCTGGCTCATTCAGAAAAGAAAAAGTAACCTTTCAGGTTCTACAGTCTAGTATGGAATAACACGAATGGAGCCAGTCCATCCCTAGGATAGCATCAAAATCAACCATATCAAGCTCTAAGAGATCAGCCACAGTATCCTGGCAAAGAATAGACACAACACAGTTTTTATACACTCTTCTATCCACAACGGAATCACCCACCGGAGTGGAAATAGAAAAAGGTCTAGCAATCACATCGGGCTCAAACAAAAAACCAACAACCACATATGGGGTCACATAAGATAAGGTATACCCAAGATCAAGAAACACATATATATCATGGGAAAAGATTTGTAACATATCGGTGATAATATCTGGTAAGGATTCTAGCTCCTAGCGGTTGGTCAAAGCATATAACCAGTTGCGAGCACTCCCGAAAGCTGATGTGGTGCCCTTATGAGGCGGGGGTGGTGCCGAAAAGTTTTCCTGAGACTTGGCACCCCTAACACTTCTTTTTGTTGAAGGGAAATCCCTCTGAAAATTACCCATCTGACCACAAGAATAACACACAAACATACCTAGCTGACACCTTCCTGGATGATGCCTACCACAAGTCTCGCACCATGGAAAAGTACGATGTTGCTGCACCACACTGCCCTGTGACTGAGTATCCTGAGCTCTGGGTCTATGACTAGTCTAAAAACTCTGAGATTATCGATTAACTGGGGGTCTGGGCATTAGGGCGCTAGCTATAGACTACGCATTACTCCAAAACTTCTTCTTTTGCCATTTGTTACCCCAATTACCGCTCTGCTGCTGACTAGGGTTTTGATCCACTATTCTGTCCCTCTTCACCTGCCTGTCTCTCTCTAGATTCAGAAATATTCTTTTTCTTATCTTCTACCTGTTGCATGTGGACTGAAATCCTAGCAAAGTCCATCTCCCTATTTAGCATCGCCCCTTGACATTCAAGTGCCAGTTCATCAGAAAGGACGGATGTAAATTTCCTCACCTGGGCTCTCATTTCCCTGTCACTTCTAGTACATAACGAGCCGGTTGGTTAAACTTCAGAGTGTACTCCCGGAAACTCATTTTCCCCTATTTAAGATTCATTAATTCCTCTTCTTTGGCTTCCCTCAACTCTAGAGGAAAGAATCGGTCAAGAAGAGCTTCCATGAACTCGTCCCAACCTGTGGGCTGAGCACTCTCCCCTTTCCCATCCTCCCACTCATTGTACCATTGGTTCGCTATATCCTTAAGCTAGTATGATGCTAGCTCAACCTCTTCCACCTGATCCATATGCATTACTTTAAAAATCTTCTCCATTTTGTCTACAAACTCCTGTGGGTCCTCTTTTACCTTAGTGCTACAGAATCTCAGTGGGTTCATTCTCATGAACTGGCGTACCCTGGTTACCTCAAAAGTAGCAGATGCAAACCCACTATCCTAGGACCTCTGAGTCTGTACGGCTACTAACTAGGCAAGCATGTGAATGGATTGTCTGAATTCTGTATTCAATATATCTATCTGAGAAGATTGAGGATGGTTAACATTTGTCCTCGGAGCTCGAGGAGGACTGGTCGGGACTGGAGGTACTCTCGGAGTAGGAAAAAGTTCTGGGGTATGGGCTCTGTTACAGGTCTGCATGCCATGAGTGGGGCGGACTTCATCATCCTGAGTATCCTAGTTGTTGGAACGACAAGGAGGCATGACTTTTTTCTAAAATACAATAGATCACTGATTAGGGGACAATTTTTGATTCAGACTCTAAGGCACGAACTAAAGCAAAAAGAGGGGAAACATTTCCTAAATGCCTAGTAGCCTCCTACTTATAAGTGTGGCTCACTACATATCCATAAACAAGAATCTACCCAACGCGATTTCATAGATATCCTGGGACCATGAACCGTGCTTTAATACCAAGTTTTTCATGACCCGAACTGGGGCCCTGGCCATAATGAGCATCTCGAACCATGAAGGTTCGGATACCCTTCTAAGTTGCAATCATGTACACCATTCATACAAAAATAAGGAAATGCAGAAAATTTAGCAAAACGAAATCATGGTCATAACTCTTATGTAAGTTCGATAATAGAAAAAGACAATTTAAAATCATCTAACAACTTTTGGAAAATCGTGTGAGAAATATCTACAACATAACTACTAACACAATCTGAAAACTAGAACAAGGCCCCAGTAGACCAAAACCATATCTAAAAATAGTTGTCTGAAACTAAACAAGCCTTCTGGAATAAATAAGGCTCACGAACTGGATACTGCAACTCTATTTGATAAAATTTACTGCTTTTCTGAACCCCTATACTGAGCCTCAGAACCTGGAGGGAGGAGGGGAGGGGTCAATACAGATGTACTAGTATGCAAAGTAATCCAAAATAAAGCTTTTATATATATAAAATAGCTGGAGAGCAATTTGTCAATTATCATGCATGAAATAGTTCTAAAGCATATGGGCACTTTCTGAAAATCATAAATCATTCTTGTCAATGCAATGTCTGATCTTTGTATTAGTTCAGAGTTAGGTGGCTCTCCCCTACAATTCTGATATTCGATGGGCGGTACGGAATCCACCATTGACTCAGTGGGGAAGTCCGCAACCCGAGTGTGCCACAAGGGTTCGAGTTTTTGATTCTGATATACCACACAGTACTAAGCCAGCGTAATATAATATACCCAGATTGGCAAATCACAGTTTTGGGCAATGATTTTTCTGAACTCATGCCTTCTTTGGGGAACCACCTAAGCTCTCTTTATTCCCATTTTTATCCTATTCTGAATCATACATTTTCTGGTTTCAATATCTGAAAAGTCTGATTTCAAACATACATTCTATTATGTTCTAAAATTATCATGGCATAATCTGAATTGGTGTTGTGACACCAAGACTTGCAAGTCCTATTTCTGAGCCATAATGCATCATGCATAATTCTTTCATTAAAACATAGGTCAGACCAGCCAAACATGCTAATAGTATAAGAGATTTCATCTTCTGAAAGCATAAGTCAAAACTATGCAAGAACTCTTCAAACAAAAGATGGTCATATGCTTTTGGCCAAAATCTATGCACTCTTTCATTATATGTATTTTCAATATCTTTCAATACAAACAACCCTTTCTTCGGAATTTAAGATTCATAACCAAATCATTCATAAATTAAGACACTTTGTAACATGCTTTTCAACATGCCTTTCAAAAACAATCCAGATCATATGATAAGTAAGGAAAATTATAACAAAAGAGGTATTTTTACATGAATCATACTCTCAATTCAGTCATTAACATTAAAATATGTACATATATACATATATCAATTCAAATCAATTTGGGGAAGGCCT
>NW_025884151.1:0-18074 GCF_002878395.1 Capsicum annuum
ATATATATATATCAGCAAAATAATTTTAAAAAGTGTTATTACTATAGTTTTGAAAAAGATTTTAAAATAATAGCTAGCTAGATTCTCTATTACTCAACATAAAAAATTATTTATTTGATTCATATGATTTTTCTCTTTATTTGAAGTTTGAATTTTTTACTTTCTCCAAAACATATATAACAATGAATCGTGTAGTAGTTAGATTTTTTTTTCTTTTGAATTTTTAGATAAAAATATTTGAGTAAATTGGCAGAAAAAGTAAAATTAAAAAGATGAAAAACATGTGTAGAAACAACAAAATATTATACACAAAAATTTGTAATTTATTTTTTCATCTCATCTAAAAATTTGAACTTCATATGATAAATTTTATATTCATTCGCATTAAAATCTAACCTATCTCGTTATGCAAATACCTTATATTTTATATAAAAAAAAAGTAAAGTAATATATATAAAGTGATAATCAAATAATTTAGGGGTTATTTTGTCATTTCATAGTTTATCCCAAGGATAAATTGTGTTGGGATTGTCATCCCACCACATGTGGGGGATAACTTATCCCGGTACTATTTATTAGTCCCGGAATAAGTTATTCCGAATATTGACAACCAAACAATGCATTAAGAAATTTATTCCAGGACTATTATTTTATTCCGGGATTATATGTTTTAGTACCTCACACCAAACGGCCCGTAAATAGGATATTTGTTTAAATAATAAAGATGAATATAATAATTAAATTTAATATCTTTTGAGTATGTAAACAATAATAAAATAATACGATAATAGAGTTATCAAAATAATACAATTAAACCTAACCTTTACATAAAAAAATTTCTTAAAGCCGATCAACACACAAAAATTTCTTAAAGCCGATCGAGATTCATCTATGAACTGTAAACTACTACAAAATAACAAACTAATAGAGCTATTAAGATAATACTATTAAACCTAACTTTTACCTAAAAAAAATTTTCAAAGCCGACCCACATTTATCTATCATCTGTAAATTAAAATAAAGCAATAACATAATAAAGATATCAAAATAATATATACAATTAAATCTAATATTTACACAAGAAATTCTTCAAAGCCAACCGATATTCATCTACGACCTGTAAACTATAAAAAAAAAATATAAAAGTGATCACAAAACTTCGATTTTGATCCAACTAATTCTTGTTTGACCGAAAATTTTGACCCAAAAGAATGATTTTGAATGAAAACACACACACACACATCTATATCTATAATCTATATCTATATCTATATATCTATAATATATTAAAAGTGTGAAGTTCCTTAGAAAAGTGAATTGAACTTTTTACCCTTCATTAAAAGACTCCGCTTTAGATAAAATTGTCTTTTCAATATTTTTTTTTTAAAATTTAAGAGTTAAAAATTAATTAAATAGATTTATGATAAAATTTTCGTTGTTTGAATTCATTCAAATATAATCCTTAAACCTTTCCTTATTTGAATTATATACCATAAAACTAAGTAATATACCATATGTGTAAGGAAAAAAGATAGCAACATCACGTTAGGATTTCCTTTAACTTAGAATTGTAATTCATTAACTATTTAATAAAATTTCAAACTGCAAAGTCACGTTATAATTGTAAGAAAATAAAGTCACGTTAGCAAAGTCATAACACTATTAAATAAAATTGTAATTATATTTTAAGTTATTTTATTATTATAGAGCGCAAATCAACTAAAATTTTGGTAATCGGACTTTTCTTTAAACTAATAGTTAATTCTAATTTTTCTACAGAAAAGTGATTTGAACTTTTTACCCTTCATTAAAAGACTCTTCTTTAAACAAAACTGTCTTTTCACTATTTTTTAAATTATTATTTAATTATTTTTTATTATATTAACTAAACTTTCTAAAATATATGGGACTCCTATTTTGATATCTCTATTATCGTATTATTTTGTTATTGTTTACAGATGATAGATGAGTATCAGACGACTTTGAAAAAAAATTTGTGTGTAAAGATTAGATTTAATTGTATTATTTTGATGTCTCTATCATTGTATTGTTTTGTTGCAATTTACAGATGGTAGATGAATGTCGATCGACTTTTAAAAATATTTTTGGTAAAGATTAGGTTTAATAAATAAATTCTTCATCTTTACATACTCAAAAGATATTAAATTTAATTATTATATTCATCTTTATTATTTAAACAAATATCCTATTTAATGTAATTTTTGAATTCATTAAAGTGAGGTACACGCGCAAGGCCGTACACCTAAACTAGTATAATATAATATATTAAAAGTGTGAAGATACTTAGAAAAATGATTTGAACTTTTTACCCTTCATTAAAATACTTCGCAATAAACAAAATAGTCTTTTCACCTATTTTTCTCTAATAATTATTTAATTTTATTTATAATATTTAAGATTTTGAAATCAACTAAAATTGAAAGTATTAATATTTTTTTCCTTATTTAAATTATGTAAAAAGTCCTGAAATAAAAAGAATTTATAAATGTAAAGGAAATTTTCTATTGACCAAAACTTTGTGGAAACTTTCATTAGCATATGTTCCAATTTAAATAGGAGTTCATTGCATATTATAATCTATAAATTATAATCACATACACGTGATTTTTTTTCCTATAAAATTTGTTATGTTAATGTTAAACTAGGAAACTAATATTATTTTACTTTGTCAAAAATAATACATTAGGAAAAATTTATGAAAAAAAAACTAGGAAACTAACATTGTTTTACTTTGCCAAAAAAAATAAAACAATTGGAAAAATTTATGGAAAAAAATCATAAATATTTACACATAAACTTTAATACATAATTGTGACCAAATACAACAAGGAATTAATGATTGTTGTTCCTATATAAATATAAAATCATAAGGACATTTTGAAATTTCGGGAGATCTTGAATATGGCAAGTTTAGGCTACTAGATGTGTCTTCCTTGATCAATGCTAATCTTAATATCAGCAATAGTTGCTTCAGTGAAAAATGGTATGGGGAAGATTGTGAGAATGATCATCAAGGCTTTATGACCCTTGTCGTACATAATTTTGAAAAGTTGAGTTGCGTAACTGAGCTTACACCCGGATCTTGGTTCACCGAAGTTTGTATTCAACTTTTTCTGATCTTGGTTCGCACAAATTTCACAAACATAATTGGATTGATTAGAGAAACTTGTGGCCTTTATACCTTTTTGCAATCGTTTAACTACAAATAAGATTTTTTACAGCTTTGTTGCTTAAAATGTTTAGATAGTTAGATTTGCCGAAATGTTATCTCCGTGGAGTTCTGTGCCTGTAGTTTCTTGTAACCTCTTGTTCATGGTGTTTTGGTGATATTATCTTCTTTTTTTTCCTTTTTAAAATTTTCTTGGTACTATAGATAGTAAAAAAAAATACTCCTAAAATATATGAGGAGAATTTAAAAAAAATTGAAAACATATTTAAAGAAAAATTAACGTTTCTATACTCTTTCATCAACTCTTATGCGGCATTGATTCTTTCATCATCATTCATCACTGATTACTCTCTTATTTCTTTATTGTTATGAAGGTGCAATTTAATTGAAGTTAAAGAAGAGATGCGAGAGTTTGACATGATGAAAATTACATTGGGGACAAAGTTTCTCTAGGTCTGTCCTCATGGATGAGGTTTTGCATTTTAATTTTCTTGTGTGAGAGATGTGTCAAATTGAAATATTTATTAGACTTTGTGAATTTAATTAGTATCAAACCCCATTGTTGATGAAAAGTAAAGAAATCTACAAAAAAGAAAATTGAATTTAATTAGGTATTAAATTTTACGTTTCTTTTAGTTAATAGCTTTAAAGGTTATATATGAATAATAATGAATTTTCCTCTTTTGATTATCCGTATAATGCAATATTGTTTTAAGGATTAAGTTATGCGTTATGGAAAAGGATGATAGGTTAGTTACTTGTGATTACTTTATGAATACTTATCTGTGCGTAACTCTTATGCGACATTCTTTCACCATCACTAATATTTTTTCTTATTTCTTTATTGTTGTGAAGGTACAATTGAATTGAAGTAAAAGAAGAGATATGAGAATTTGATATGATGAAAATTTGATTACAATGGGAAAAAAGTTACTCTAGGTGTGTCCTCATGGCTGAGGTTTTGCATTTCTTTTTTGTGATCTTTTCAAAATTAAATATTCATTAAAATTAAGAATTAAGAGACTGAGTGAGTTTAATTAATACCAAAAACTTCATTATTAACGAAAAGTAAAAAAATTATAAAAAAAAAATTGAATCTAACTAGGTATTAAATTTTACTTTTTCTTTTAGTTAATAGCTTTAAAGATTATATATGAATGCCAATGGATTCTCCCCTTTTGATTATCTCTATGATGCAATATTGTTTTAAGAATTAAGTTATATACACTTAGACGCCTAAATTTTTTTTACCCTATTAATTCTGTAGTATGAAAAATGACGATTGGTTAGTTACTGATAATTACTTTATGAATACTTATCTTTGCGCTAATATTTTTTATAATATCAATGTATAGAATTTTTTAAATGTATTTTTTATTTACATGATAGGTCGTCTATACTTCTTTCATATAATAAAGTACTGAGAACAACAAATTAGTAATAATGATCAAATTTGTGGTCTTTTTTTATGTATAATTTAAATTTCATCAACTATAAATAAAATATGTTAGGTGAAATAAGAATTAAAATGCTATAGGAAGCGACTTTGAGGAAAATAAAAAGTCAAAAAAAGCTGGGCACAAATTCTTTGTTGAGTCCAAACGTGCAAAAAAAAATACATAATATAATAATAATATCATCTTCTTATTAAGAAAAAACAAAGAGCCAACAAATTCTCAATGTCGAATTGTATTAGTTCAATAATGATCTGAATCTCTTTGTTCGCCTAGTTTTATAAAAATACTTGACAAGAGGAAAAGGGTATAGTTTCACACACACACACACACACACACACACACACACACACACACACACACATATATATATATATATACGTATTCAGAATGAGTCAAATGTCTCTAGAAGACAAAAAAGAAGTGGTGAATTATCATGTATATATGTATCCAGTACACTATTTGGTAAAGTGTTTGTATTTAATAATATATAATATATTATGAAAATTTATTTATATATATATATATATATATATATATATATATATATATTTATTTATTATTAATTAACACTATATACGTGCAAAATACGTGCTCTAAACTAGTATATATATACACGCACATGCTGAATTCTATTATGCTGACAAAAACAGTGAAGAAGTTGAGGGTTAGAAAATCAAGCATCTATCAATCTAGACATGCAATCGAATCAAGTTAAATGAGCATCAATCATATTCTCCCAATAGACAAATGGGTTTGTTCTCTAGTGTAAACCGATATTTATAGAAGTATTTTCTTAATTAATAGAGTTCTATTTTATGAGTATTTTTCTAATTGAACAGTAGAAAATAAAATATTAATTAATTCTCCTACCATATATTTTAAAAGTTCCATATATTTTAGGAAGTCTAGTAGAAAAAAATATTAATTAATTCTCCTGCCATATATTTTAGGAAGTCTAGTTAATATAATAAAAAAATTAAATAATAAATTAAAAAAGTAGTGAAAAAATAGTTTTATCTAAAAAAGAGTTTTTTTAATGAAGGGAAAAAAGTTCAAATCACTTTTCTAAGGGTCTTCACACTTTTAATATAGATATAGATATAAATAAAGATATAGATATAGATTATACATATAGATTATAGATTATTGAATTATTGTCAAGGATTCAAAAAATAAATCAAACTCTTTTTCTTTTTTTGTTTGTTTCAGATTTATTTTATTTTTAATATTAAATTTTGATGACATTATAATTTTTGCCAATAAGTTTTTTTATGTTTATTTTGATTTTTAATAAGTTTTTAACTGCAAAGATAGTAAATAAATATGCAGATAATGTACTGTAACGTTTCCATATTCTAACGTAAATAAAAACTTTAAATTACATATGCTATTAAAATAAAAATTAAGGTCTTTTAAAATTTATCTTTATTTAAATAAGGGTAGGTTTCTTTTATTAAATATTTATTTTTTAATAATGGCAGTTAATGATTTTTACGAAGTTATTTTAAATTTTAATTTTTAATAATGGCAGTTATTGCTTTTTAAAAAGTTGTTTTACTTTTTATTTTTTATTTTTATTTTTTAATGCTGTTTTACTTTTTATTTATATCTTATTGTATTTAAGAGGGTGTTAGACAAAGTATATAAGCTGATCAAATTAGCTTATAAGTATTTTTGAATTTATTGATGCATTTGATAAATATGAGAAGTGTTTTTATGTCAAGTGCTTATAGTGAAAAGTTGGTGACCCTTAACTTATGATTTTAAACCTTTGTGGCACTTATGATTTAATCAAACTTTTACGATTTATCCTTAATATCTTTTGTAATTTCCGAAATACTCTTTGTCAAGCATAACTATTAATTATCTCCACATTCTATTTTCATCAATCGTCCCTTTTTATATAAAAATTACTTGAAAACTTTTATGTTTTGTAAATAACTTTGAGGTTATCTCAACCATTTTCGTAAAGAAGTATTTATCAACATCTCTTTTCTTTTTACCCAAAACATTAACTGCTTATTATGAATTTCTAACACTTTTATCTAAACATAAGTTACTATAAAATCAATTTTTGCATCTAAAAGGTACATTACAACAATTGATGCTTATTACCTTTTTAATCAACCCCAACTCACACAAGCTCTATGTTAATAGAACTTTATTGAAAGGAAGAAAGGCTAAGATTTACAATATAATCTGAAAAGCCTGAAACTAACTAAACAAAAGTAGGCTATATATACATAGCCAATAACCTAAAGGTCCATAAACTAAAGGCCCAATAACATATGGGCTAACATCCCCCCTCAAACTCACAATGCAACAGCAATAAGCATTGAGAGTTTGTCACACAAAAAACGAAATCGAGACGCCGACTGAGCCTTCGTAAAAAGGTCAGCAATCTGCAAAGACGATGGAACAAAAGGAAGCGATATGGTCCCGAGCTGTAAATGATGACGGGTGAAGTGACAATCAATCTCAATGTGCTTTGTACGCTCATGGAAGACAGAATTCTTTGCAATTTGTACCGCACTTTTGTTATCACAATGCAGGGGAGTAGGCATAGAAATGTGAACCCCCATATCTGCAAGAAGCCAACGTAACCAAATAATCTCACATGTAGTCACAGTCATAGCACGATACTCAGCCTCCGTGGAAGATCTAGAGACAACATCTTGTTTCTTGCTCTTCCACGAGATTAAAGAGTCTCCAAGAAACACACAAAAACCAGTGGTGGATTTACGATCATTGCGATCTCCATCCCAATCAGCATCACTATAGGCTCGCAACTCGAGAGATGACGTCGAGGGAAACAAGAGATTCTGAAACTGAGTGCCACGAAGATACCTTAGAATACGAAGTACAGCTCCCCAGTGCACAGAAGTAGGAGCAGTAACAAACTGGCTAACAACATGAACTGCATGTGCTATATCTGGACGAGTAACCGTAAGATAAACCAAACTACCCACAATAGTCCGATAAAGACTCGGATCTGATAATGGAACACCATCACTAGGAGAGTAACGTGCATTGGTTTCAAGGGGAGTATCTACAGTCCTGTTGTCAGAAAGACGCGCCCGTGTAAACAAGTCAGATATATACTTAGTCTGAGAAAGAAGATACCCTTTCTTAGACTGAGCCACCTCAATACCCAGAAAATAACGCAGCAAGCCCAAGTCCTTCATTGCAAATCGATGAGCCAAATCATACTTCAATAACTCAATACCACTATGATCATCACCAGTAATAATCATATCATCTACATATAAGGACAATAGAATTCGCCCTGCACTTGTACATCTAACAAACAATGCTGAATCATGGTTACTCGGGACAAATCCAAGGGAAGTAATAACAGTGGAGAATTTCTCAAACCAAGCACGAGGGGCTTGTTTGAGACCATATAAAGCTTTTCGAAGCCGACAAACTTCACCTGGCTGGTGGTCAATACCTGGGGGAGGAGTCATATAAACTTCCGCGTGGAGATCACCATTCAGAAAAGCATTCTTGACATCCATCTGAAATATCTTCCACTGTGGAACGGATGCAACAGCAATCATAGTGCGAACAGTCGTCATCTTAGCTACGGGGGAAAAAGTCTCCTCATAATCCATACCATATTGTTGTGAATACCCTTTTGCCACAAGTCTTGCCTTGTATCGCTCAACAGACCCATCAGATTTTTTTTTTATCTTATACACCCATCGACAACCAATCGCATGCTTACCAGGTGGGAGAGTAACCAAATCCCATGTATGTGTATGATGAAGAGCAGCAAGTTCCTCGGCCATAGCATTCTGCCAAAGAGGATCAGACACAGCCTCTCTATACGACTCAGGTTCAGACAAATGATGTATGTTTGCAATAAAGGAAGCAAATGAGGCTGAATATGTAGAATAGTAAAAATCTGGCAGTTTGGTGGACTTACAAGGTCGAGTAGACCTCCTCAGAGGTGGTGGGTCTCCAGTCTCAACAGTCGAAGGAGCAGACTCAGGCACAGGCGAGGCTGAAGCACTATCAGGTGGCACACCAGATGGCATAGATGAATCCGGAACTGGAACCTCTATGTCAATCCCAAAGGGATCAATAAGCCGAATATCTGACTTTGTCACATCATGGGTTTTAGCTGGAATGGAATAAAAAGGAATATGTTCCAAAAAAGTGACATGTCGTGAAACATATAATTTCTGACTTACAGGATCATAGCAACGATAGCCTTTTTGTCCAATACCATACCCCAAAAACACACACATAGCTGATTTTGACCCTAACTTATTTCGTTCAACATGAGGACGAAGAACAAAGCAAGTACATCCAAAAACTCGTAATGCAGAATAATTCGGCGGGTGACCATATAGTTTCTCAAACGGAGACATCCCTGAAGTCAATGCAGTAGGAATACGATTAATCACATATACAGCAGTTAGAACTGCTTCTCCCCAAAAAATACTAGGAACCTCTGCAGACAAAAGTAAAGAGCGTGCTGTCTCAACAATATGACAATGTTTCCTTTCTGCCAGACCGTTCTGCTCAGGAGTGTCGGTACAAGATGACTGGTGTATGGTACCATCAGAGGCAAGTAACTGAGTGAAGTCATTAGAGGTATATTCACCCCCTAAGTCACACCTGAAACACTTTATCACAGCTGAATGTTGTGTTTTAACAAGGGCTCCAAAGTTGTTGTAAATGCCAAAGAAATCAGATCTGCGTTTCATAAGATACACCCAGGTATAACGAGTATAGTCATCTATAAACGAAACATAATAGGTCGATCCACCCTTAGTGGATACTGGCGCTGGTCCCCATACATCAGAATGAATAATGTCAAAAGGAGCAACAGAATAAGACACACTTTTATTAAACGTTAAGGCAGAAAATTTTGCCAGTTTACAACCACGACAATCTGAAATATCACTAGTGTTCACATGACCCAAAGCACCACTAGAGACCAAAAAACGTAAACGTGAAACTGACACATGTCCTAATCTGGAATGCCAAAGATAAAACTGAGAAGACAAAGGACTCAAACGAAAAGAAATAAATCTATGCTAGAGGCAGCAACTACAGACACTTTGAGATTCTCCAAGACATAGAGTTCCCCCAACCTACGGCCGGTCCCAATCACCCTCTGAGTGTGTTGGTCCTGTATAACACAAACAGAATCAGAAAAAAACACCCAATTACCAGCCTTACACAACTGACTGACCGAAACAAGATTTAAAGCAAGTTTGGGAATGTAATAAACATCAGAGAGGACAATGTGAGGGGTAGTAACAGAACCAACACCCTCGACTGACATAGGTACAGCACTCGCGGACATAACAGAGATTGGTGAAATGGGTGACAAAGAACCAAACGATGACAAATGAGGGGACATGTGATGAGACGCACCAGAATCCAATATCCACAAGGAGGAAGGAATACCTGAGGTACTAGAAGAAACTGAACCCGAATGAGACATAGATGCTGACATGGCCGTAGGATTAGAAACGAAGAACTGTCTGAACTGTTCGAAAACCTGGGGATCCAACGCAGAAGGTGGCATAGTGCTAACAGACTCAACATCTACAGATGGTGCAGCAGCAGCGAACTGTGGAGGACGAGATGACCACGGAGGAGCACCAGAGGAGCGTGACGGAGACTTTTGCTGCCCATATTTCTGTTGCTGCCCAGATTGAGGCTGTTTGACCTTGTTAAGTAACAACGGACACTGAGCCTTCCAATGATTTTTCTGTTTGCAGAATGCACACTCATCAAATGCAACTTTAGGAGATTGTCGAGTCTGAGTACGGGGTGGCCTAGACTGATCAGTTGAAGCAGCAAACACGACAGGAGTAGTAGTTACTTTAGACCCTTTATCCACTTGAGACTTGATACGAGTCTCCTCTGCAATCAGTTCATGAACCACAGAATCAACAGTAGGGAGGGGAGATCGATGAAGGATTGTTCCACGTAGGCCCTCAAAGTCAGAACGGAGTGCCATCAAAAACTGAACCAAGCGTTGCTCTTCCCGTCTAGCAATGTACGACCCAAAACCTTTTAACTCTGCAGATTCAGTAAGTGCCAATTGATCCCACAAATCCGACATGGCAGCATAAAAATCTTGAATACTGAGATCATGCTGTTGAAGAGCACGGATATCATACTCCAACTGGTACTGCTTAGCAAAATTAGACTGAGTGTACAGTCTTTCCAAATGATCCCAGACCTCCTTTGCTGTGTCATACTTAGCCAATTGCATACCAATTGACTGAGTTACAGAATTGTTAATCCAAGTGATAATCTTAGAGTTATTAGTTTCCCATAAGTCCACCAACAAATCAAAATTTTCAGTTTTATCATCAATAGGTCTTGGTTTTACTCCAGTGATATAACCCCACATATTCTTCCCACGAAGAAAATTCTTCATGACATAACTCTAATAGGCATAGTTCTTACCATCTAATTGAGTACTAATGGACTGGAGAGAATCATCCTTTCCAGTCATTGTAAACACAGCAACACACAAACAATTCAAAAAACAAAAAGATGCAAAACCCTAGGTTGAACAATTCCGAACGAACAACAATGGCAGCAAGCAAAAGAACGAAAGACGAACAATACCAGACAGCAAACGAAGACAACAACAAATCAATCCAACCAAAAAACCCAACGAAAACAGCAAACGAATACAGCAAAAAAAAATTCGGGGCTCCGCCCCGAACCCCGGACGGGGGCGCGCTGCCCCCCGTACCCCCCCAGCGAACTCACCGCGGAGTTCGATCCGCGAAGTAGGTGCCTGCTACAAAATCTTCAACCAACAAATCAAAGGACATGGATCGAACTAGCTTTGATACTATGTTAATAGAACTTTATTGAAAGGAAGAAAGGCTAAGATTTACAATATAATCTGAAAAGCCTGAAACTAACTAAACAAAAGTAGGCTATATATACATAGCCAATAACCTAAAGGTCCATAAACTAAAGGCTATATATATCGAGTGTTAGTTTAACCAATATTCAAAAACTTAATGACTCTGCCATTGTTATGCTATCGATGTAAACAAGGAAATTTTGCAGTTAATGAGGAATCCAACATCTCAGCAACCTTATCAACAAGCAAAAACATTGGATGTTCTGTACAAAAACTTTTACAAGGGATGGATGGTGAACATAGTTACGTAACAAAAGCAATCAAGGAACTCTCTAATGGCATAAAAGATACCATGATCAAGCTGGCAATGTTGTATTCATAAACAACAAGAGAAAGGTTAAAAGAAACCAATATTGTTAGTTTGAGGTAACTTGTCCCTAATATTTTAAGTTCCAAAAGTTGAGTTTATCTTCATCCGTATAACTTTGTAACCGTTTTTAGCTTCATTTGCATGTAACAACTTCTAAGTTACAAATCTTACCATGTCTTATTTTTCTAAAGACAACAAAGACCACTAACATCTCACATTGTTTAAGGGGGTGTTTGGCATCAAGAAAAAAAATAACAAAAAAATCACGTATTCTCAAAGAAGAAGTGATTTTCTTATTTATGTTTATGGTATTTAATGGGGAAAAGGGTAAAAAATATTTCTCTATTTTGATTAATTGGAAATTTGCCCCTAGTTAAAATATAGACCATATATACCCCAATATTAGTAAAAATTATAAAAATACTCCCCACTTTAACATTTTTCTACGAGGGCAAGGCGAAAGCCATGTGGCGTGACATTTTTGGTGAGATGGATGTCATGTGGCATGTCACCACAGGATTCGATTTTTCTTTCCTTTTTCATTTAAATATTTTTCATCAACCTTTATTAGTTATTTAATTTATCATTTTCAAAAATAAAAATTTGATGTTAGTTATTTAAGTTATCAATTTAACAAAGAAAATTAAAATATTCAAAAGAATTTAATTTAATTTTAATTTCTCCATTAGCCGCCGATGAGCTTTGATAAGAACCAGCTGTTACCCAATAACGACCACCAGAAAACACCAACCACCTCACAACTAGACCACCCCATTATTATCCCCCCTTTCTCCGTCCAAACAACCAGCTTAAGCTTTTCGAAAAAAATAGTGAAACCACCACAACCAACACAGCTCAAAGCTTCGACGAAACCACCCTTTTCTCCTCTGTCACGACCCGAGCCATGACCCTGGCCGTGACGGACATCCCCAACTAATAATGGCCTGAGATGACCCCTAACATTATACCATAAGCATAGTAATAATCAAAATTCGCAGAAACCAGCCCATAGGATAAGAAGTTCAACATTCAAAAACAATGTAGTATTCATGTCTTAAAATATACCCTAAAATAATTACCTAACTCTGTCTTTGAAGCCTCTAACTTTAGAATAACTCCTCGGTCAGGACATGACCTCGACTATACCATAAAACCATGAAATACAGAACAAAAATATAAGTGAAAAATACAAACGTCTTTCGAATGATGGAGGGCTTGCCACTTATCACCAGCTGTCTCAAGAGAGAATGTGTATGCCCTAGTGCTGCATAGAATCATGAAAAAATACCTCCGAACCTGCAACATGAAATGATGTAGCGCCCGGAGTTGGTGAGTACGACGAGTACTGGCATGCAACCCAGGAAAAGGTATAGAACATTCTTTTATAAAACTAGTCAAAAAATACATAATCTTCATCCATGATAATAAAGTAAGGGATAGGGGTACATGGGACATAAAAACATAATCATTTAAAAGTTAGTCCTAAACTATGTAGTTTTTCACTGACATTCAATAACCTACGAGCTATATGGGTCCGGTATTCCCCAACCGATGGGGCCTCAGTCCATATTTTTCGCAAGTACTGAGATTAGGCTAAAGTCACCAATAGTCTAAAGCAACCATTTTATCCTCATATTAAGGACACCATTCATCGTCTAATTAAGGTACGACATCCCTATGTTGATAAAATATAGGTTTCGGGCGTTGGTCATGAGGACTTGCACCTTCTCTATGAAACTTCATATTCCCTTTTAAGCCCAATTAAAACATTTTCATAAACCTTTATCCATGAAGTTTTTCATTAAGGCATTCCCATAGTGGTATCATCATACTAAGACTTACAAGGCGTTTATATCATGCCATACCATTTTCATATAATATTTTAGACTCTCAATTTCTTCCTTAAATTCATAAACTTAGCCTCCAAGGACTTTCAAAGAGTAATTTAACCTTTCATAATTTTATGCCATACATTATTCGAAGAAGGAATAAACATGATTAAATCCTCATTGGAAATAAGCTTTTTGAAATGGGTTGAATGTCATATTTTCACGATACATTATCTCAAAAATTTTGAATCCATGTTACCAAATTCAACTTTTTCATATAATATATTTACATTTCAAAACCCATTAATAATACTTAGAAAGCCATTAAAACAAAAGGAAAATTAGTAAAAAGCTTTTCACAACCAATTTCCTCAATCCTACTTTGAGACAATAGTTAAAGAACACGTAATTACCAAGTAAATTAACACCATATAATAATGCTTAAAGTAAGGAGTGTTCAATATGTATTTTTGAATGAATTTGATAAAATCTTGAATCCTAAACCTTGAAGCCCTATCTTGAAATTGATATGAAGACTTACTTGACTTGGATTCATTTCACATACCCTTGATGACAAAGTTGGTGTGATAACATCGAGAAGGAACTATAATCTTTGACTATTCTTGAAACTTTTGGATTTGGAGTTTGGGGTTTTGGAAAAGAAGAGGAATTAGGGATTTGGAAATGATTATCATACTTTGGAACGATTTTGGGGATTAAAAACGGACTAAGGGAGTTACACAAGGTTAAAGGACATGTTTTCCCTTGATTTAATAAGAGAAAACATACTTTTATGTTGGGTAGGGGGGGAGGGGAATTTCATGGCCCCAGCGTTGCCTCGCGCAACCAATTCTGCACCTTAGACAGTGTCACACTAAAATGCCCATAACCTTTTACTCCAAACACGAATTGATAAATGGTCAGTTGTATTAGAAAGAATACTCAAAGACCTTTGATTTGGTAAGTAGTAAGCCACCTAACTCATTACATTTTAGGAGTAATAGCCAATGAAAGTTGACCCAAGTAAGAATGTCTACTAAAACTCAATCGGTAGGAATATTCTCAACTTAATTTTGAACTAGGAGATTTCTATGACCTCAATTCATCTCCAAAGATTTTTCCACACTAAATAATTGATCTTCACACTTATATATAAATAGAAATCATTGGGTTCAGGTCTATCCATGTAGGAAGGATGGTTCAAATTCTAGCCAAAAAATATGGGTGTTACATTATCTCCCCCTTGAGATCATTAATCCCTGAATGATGGATAGAAACTTATTAAGGCTGTAGAAGTTCGGAATAAATGATATAACTTCACATTAGGAATTCTCCCTCAACAAAACATTCATAGTCATAAAGAAAAGAGCTTCATGCCATAACCAAGTAAATCGTGTAAGTACGAATCATGACATAATGAGATTTAGCATAGACATGATACAGGACATGAGTTCAATAGAAAAAGATCACATCAATGTAAGGCATGATTTTTTATTAAAATCATCGGCTTGATTAAGATTGATACAAGGCATGAAATAAGATTTTTGTGGGACATAAGTTTAGAAGCATTCTCCACCTCAAACGATATATCCAATAGCCCTTAATTTTATCGTCGCTTCTTAACTATGCTTTCAGCTACAAATACCATACTTTATCATTTAAATCTTATAATTCCCCTTTGAAACACATAACTACAAGAGCTTGAGTCAAATAACATATTGCTTCCATGTTAAAGCCTAACCCCATGTTAAATGGTGGTAGCTTAAGCTATGGGACCCTATACTCTATATACCTCCAAGAATACTACCCCATCTAATCACTAAAATCAAATAATATCTGGTCTTAATTAAGGAGTACTAGCCACATAATACAATGGTTTGTGTATCTATCAATCACAACATTCAAGCCTATCTTTACTACACTTACATTCCCCTTTTCCCAGAAATAAAATCATAATACAAGCACTTACTTTTCTATGTATTAAATTAATACCCATTCCCTTCTCTTCTTCCAAATTCATTCGTATCCCTATCTCTAATTAACAAAAGAATTGGGGCCCAGTAATTCACTTAACTTACTATACATGCTCCATATAATGTGCAAGAACTATACTTCTACTTAAAAAATATACAAGATGTAATTGTTTATAGGTTAAAACTTACACTCGTTTTGGATTTTTTTGAGGTGTTACATGATCCCAATGACCTTCAAATCCATCACATATACGTGATGCACATTCTTTAATACCTGGATCGTCTGCTCAAACTGCCCATCGATTTAAGGGTGGAAAACGATACTCAAATCCAATATAGTAGCCAACTCCTCATGCATCTTCTCCTACAAGTTAGATGTAAACTACTTACCTCTATCAGAAATAATAGAAATGGGAACCCCATGTAGCCTAACAATTTGAGATAAAATTTAACCAAATTAGCTTCATTATACGTAACCTGAACAGGTATGAAGTATGCAAACATTATCAGCCTATCCATAATAAACCATATCAAATCATACTTCTCCAAAGTCGTGGGAAGTCCAATAACGAAGTCCATAACTATCACGACCCAAACGGTTATGATTGGCACCCACCCTAAACTATGGTGGGAGAACCATAGTTAACCCAACCCTCATTAATCAAGTGTTGCAATCACATTTACCTTATAATAACTTTATTATTACCAAGTTCTAAAATCCCTATTTATTCAATAAATAAGTAGAATGTAAACCAACATAATTACCAAACACTAGTAGAGTGTGGAAGTCCTTTATTTATTACATCCGCGAGGCCTGAAGTCACCATACAAAAACAACTAAGAGTACTTAAGTCTAAAACTAAAAGAATATCCAAAATACCGAATAGAACAATATAGTGTCTTAGTCTCGAAATAAGAAACATAAACATAAAGCTGTAGATTCAATGGTTACTCGATCATGGTGCTCATCCTTGAATTAAAGTTCAAAATTTCTAGCTAAAGTCAAGGTGTCAGCTCAAATACTTGAACACGCTCTACACTTAATAAAAAGAAGAGCATGAATAACATCAATGCATCAACAAGTACTGGTAGACATCATAGGCTGACTTAACTCAACACATAAAATAATCAAACAAAATAATGCTACAAAGATCATCACAAAACTCATAATCAAAGAAAATAACACATTTATGCCACTTTACTTTAGAGGAAATACAGGCACATATTTATGTATATCCATACTTAGCTAATTTTAGCAACAAGTTGCATCATAATATATAATTATAATCGAAAATTCAATGTATATGAATAAATATACAAATGCAAGATGTGAAAATTATCTCTTTCTCTTCTCAATCTCATCAACATCATCAACATCATGATTTCAATATCATCATCATCCCATTATCATCAATATCATCACAACATCATGAATATCATGATTTCAATATCATCATTATTAACTCATTATTATCAATATGTGTGAATATAAAAATATAGTCAATAATCATAAATAGTGCTAAAAAATCATAAATATTCAATTCACATATAAGCATATAAACAAGAAAGTCTAATTGGAATAATAAATCGTGACCTACCCCTATTCCTTGCTCAAAATAACTTCTAAGCAATAGGCTTGCCTTTTTTTCTCTTCTACCTTGTTCTTGATATATAACAACATGGTTACACACTCAATTTAATCATTTTGTACCTTTTAACTATTAGGAATCAGTAATAAATAATTTTACCATGAAGTTTCCCTAGTTCATCATCTTAGGATTTTCTACTCCTTAAACTGCAAGAATTCTACTTTATTTAGCATGAACAATTATGATTCTACTATAAATAGTATTTTTAACAAGATAGAATCATTATCAACTGATTTTATACTAATTCCTACCAATTTTCATTAAGTTCCTGAATTAGAGCTAAATTTTCCACCATGAACAAGTTTCTAATGATTTTCAGTGATTCTAAGAAGTAATTCAAGTTTAGAATATAAAGAACTTACCTCCAAAGATGAAAACATTAAAAAATTTGTAGAAAATTGCCTTCCCTAGAGCCTTGATTTGATTTTAGAAAGTGGGGAATGAAAATATGTTTTTTGGTTCTAAAAATTATCAAAACTGCATTTTTATCGCTGTAATAGTTTAGTTATCACTGCAGCGGTTTGCAATGAACTACAGGCTACTACTGTAGGCAACAATTTCATTTTTTACTGAAGCAGTCCCAAGGCAGAATCTCAAGTCCTTCCTAATTGGGTCTATTTTACAACACAACCCTTGAAATACCACATTGCAAATTTTATAACTTTGTTTTATGTATTGGAAGGTACTACAAATTCCTTAGATCGTTATCTATCTAAAAATCAAGTCAAACATCCTAACCAAAACTCATATTAA
>NW_025884152.1:0-1340 GCF_002878395.1 Capsicum annuum
TTATTTTACAAATTAAAATTTATAAATTTTATAATATTATAAAAAAAAGATGAATTTTATTTTAAATATTTTTTAAAATGACGTGGCAGCTGATGTGGATTTAACACAATATTTAAAAATGACGTGGTAGCTGATGTGGAGGCGAGTGTATTACACACACCGAAATAGGGTTTACAATATTACTTTTTAATGGGTGCAAGGGTTCAGATGACAAACATATAAGTGGAAGTATCCATATTACAAAACGGGCATAGTACAAGAGTTCATCAAGTCATTTTGCCATATATATATATATATGGACCGACTCCTACCTCGTGTATAATACATATATAGACAAAAAGTTACATCCAGAAAGGGGCATAATACAACTAAATTAGAAAAAGAAATCAAATAAAAGAGTACTTGAATCTTAAAAGAAGACATTTCCATCATATCTAATTTAGTAGATCGAGTAGTCCTATAATAAGTTGCGCAAAATCTTTTTTTCTCCTTGCCTCATTCATGCCTAATTCTGCAAAAATACAATATTTTTAAGGAATCTTTTTTTTTTCTTCGTAGTTCGTAGATATAATTTTATTTGTTAGGATTGTATGTTATAGATGGCCTTGAAGACCCTGGGACGTTGTGGTATCGATATTCTAATTATTTTTATGTTCGTGATATAAAAATGAGTTAGCAATAGTTGTATGTGCCTTTTTTGACTTTATTCTTTGATTATTTTAGATAAAGTTTCAATCTTTGTTTAAAAGATGTATTTATGCTTTTTTTAAACTCATTATTGTTGCATACATTTGTTGTTAGTATGTAAAGTTATTTTCTTTATGTTTAGAAGAATAGTTAATGTTGAATGTTTTACATTTTCACCTTATTATTTGATTATTTGAATAAAATTTAGGTCTTTACTTGAAAAATAATACTCATGTCTTGTTTAAACTTACTGTTGGTAGATATATTTGTTTTTAGCATGTAAAGTTATTTCCTTTATGTTGAAAAAAATAGATAATATTGATTGTTTCTCTTTTTTTACTTTATTTTTTATTATTTTGGATAAAGTTTAGATCTTTACTTGAAAAACAATACTCATGTCTTGTTTAAACTTATTGTTGGTAGATATGTTTTTTTTAGCATGCAAAGTTATTTATTTTATGTTGGAGGAATAGTTATTATTATTTGTTGCGCCTTAATAAAAATATTAATTAGTTAAGTCAAGAATTTGTCATTTGTTTACTAATTATTTTAATGGATTTCAAAACCCTCATATAAGATATGAAGTGCTAGCTTTATTTTTCATCCAAGATGTTTATTCTTCTTTATTCGCATGTTGTCTTTTCAAAATGATA